>NW_019215109.1:0-26975 GCF_002532875.2 Varroa jacobsoni | reverse complement strand
ATAACACTATAGATTTTTGGTGAAAATAGAAGAATGATTCTAAGAAATTCTTTTTGGTCTAATTCTATCATATTAATTAAAGGGAGCCTTGTAGACAGTTTCATATGCTGTCCAACCATTCCTGACACTACAGTCGGTGAGTTGATACAACGATTGTTTTATAATGTTAAATGTGGATAACTATTCCCTACAATTCTTGCCGCTAGTAAGAACATCATCATTCTATTTAACCAGGCCGTTAGCCCGCATTTTACTGCGTGCTTCAAACAGTGAGTCATCTATTTCTTACGGTCCTTAGCTAGCAGGAGCCAAGCAATCTGTATTCTCGATGAACGACAAAACAAAGAAGATCACTCTGCCCTGTCGAAGCTTGAGTTTCGATGAATTCTCATGGGATCGCATCTGTTCGAATTCTTTCACCTGCTTTTTATCGTAATATTACGTACAGGTGACGTAAAATGTAGTGTAGACGTGATGCCTTGAGTTAGCGCTACAATCGTGCTTGGCACTACTAACATTTAAGGAGCAATACACACAAATGTATACAATATTTCAGTATCCAGTGTTTGACCATGAAACTTATATACTAAAAAACGCCTGGTCGACAGCCCTTAGAAAAGCTTTGACAACGTATGAGACTAACAGGCGCGTTGTCTGTCCTGTGCTATTTTTATTTATATATTTATATATTTGGCTATGTGCTAATACTCGAAATTAGTTTCAGTAAACATCACCACAGGGACTGATAAGATAAAAGGTTGATTGATTTGATAGCGTTCTCCAATAGAACATATGGCTTCTCTTCAACAAGTGCGTCTTTGATTGGTTTAGTGATTAAATTAAACTGATATCAGCTAAGGAGTCAACGTCCCCTTTTAATTATTTCTCACCTTTCTTCTCGCTTGATTGTTCGTTGACGGCAGACCTGAAGAAATCTGGTATTTCTTTTGAAATATCTCTATGATGAATGTTTCGGGTCGTATGTTCGGTATCGCCCGTAAGCATTCCATCAGACGACTGGCTTTCAGTACGAAGTCAAAAGAAGTCGGTCTGTACGCGGGTTCGGACCTAGACAACAACATGTTTCAAAGACTAGCAGGCAGATACGTTTCCCGTTAAGCTACCACGGGGCCCCTTGAGTTACCTAGGAAACTATTTTCCGCGAACAGCAGAAGTTTTAATGCGCATGTTACCGAAAGATCCCGGAAGGCAGCCTTGATCGCATCGTTTCATCGCTGGTCCTATGCACCCGCTCTTAGCCTGTTTGGTTTTAAAGTAGATCCAATCGTTGCATATACGATACGCGTCATTTGAGAATCTCTTACAGTAGAAAACCTCGGACAATTAAATCGCGTCAAAGTCTTTTTCCTCTAAAAAGCACTGGGGCTACCTGAAATCACGTCGCGTGTGTTTTAGCCGACTCGCTGCTGCTATTCGGTAACCTACCTTATCGCTGTGAGCTTCCAGCAACGAAAACCTTCAAGACGAACCTTACGAGTCAGAAGCAAAAATTCACGGATATCGATGAAGTTCCTCTTTCTTGGGCGCTATGAAGGACAATAAATGCAAAAGAAAAGCGATTAAATAGACAACATCACTCGCTTTGCTGGGCATGAATTCCACCACGGACCATACGGAAAATCAAACCTTCACGACGGCGTTTGTAACGGTTAGTTTATCACAAATACGTCTGTTTAAAAATAAAATTTTTAGCCCATCGCTGTCCTTCTGTTTCCCCTCTTTTGTTCGCGATTTTCGAAATAGCTTTATACAAGAGTCTAGACGAACTGTGATTTTGATTAGCCACATTGTGCGCAAGGGAATGGTACAACAAATTATTCCCAATTCATAACGATAACTCTTATTCGAGCATTACTAACTTGGAGTGCTGACATGTGCCTGGATATTTGCTGAAGGCGTGAAGCCAGGAACTCGGCAGAACACATTTTTGCTGCTGCGACCACCCTATGCACAGGATGTTTACGTCCAGTCATGCGACCTTTCAGATTTCTAGCAACGTACGAGGGTATCGCTGGCTTTAAGTGGATGGATACACAGTCTTTAGAACTGAAATTTTTAATTTTTATTTGAAACAATCTGAGTAAATTACAAAAGCATAAATTCCGTAGAAAATAGGTTCACCTCTCATAGTGGCCTCTGGCGTAGTTACATGTAGATCGAAGACGTAATTATGGTTCGATAGATAAAGGAACGCCCTTCGATAAACTTCACGCATGGCTAAAGTCAAGACTAGCGATATTCCTGTAATAAAATGAAGATTAGTTTGCATCATTGCTAATTTTTACAGACGAAATTAAATAAGTTAATAATAAGAGAGTTAAGTATTTAGAATTTTTTTAAATGTTTCATAAAATATGAATGCAATTATTTTTTGTTTGTAAAACAACAAGGTTCCATATGCTTTTCGTCACAACGCAACACAACGTTTTACAGCAGATCCTTAAACATACTTCGTCGGACTTGTTGGTAGTTCTGAACGTATTCTGCTTAAAGGTATAGCAATTCAAAGTAACATTTAAGGTCGATGAGCTGTTCAGAAGAGCGTTCACCGCGACTTAAAGTATAAAATCGTCTACGGTGTACCGCATAGCCAGCTCGCCATTTACCTATTGAGTCGAAAATAGTTATTCAAGTATCAAAGTCCTGCCTATATTGAAGTCAGTCATGTATCGCGTTGGGTGTAACCATCAGGTCTATATGAACTGCTTTAAAAATAAGTATTACTGCAATCGTTACGAAGTGGAAAAGTGTGAAAATTTCTATATTTTCAATATTCAACATTCAAATGTTAAAGCTGCTAACGAAAACCCAATAAAAAAACCTTCCAAAGATTCAATAGAAAAATATAAACATATGAAACGGTGGCCGAATGAACCGTGATACGCTTAGCTTTCCTCCCTCTTGATGAAATCTAAATGCCCAAAATGCTTTCCTATTCAGCTTGGTTCGTCGCTTGACGCTCAATAAGCTGGAGCTCACCACAGCGGTATTGTAGTGAGCGCTCCCGTAGTACAAATGCACATATTCTTTTACCTTTCCTAGACACTGGTACATGAGATGACAGCTGATAAGAAGTACAGCCTACGTGCTCTCGAACAACGGGATTCTGATTGATGTGTTGGCTCTTGGAGAGACCGATTCAAACGTAATTGTTAAGGCTGAAGATCCCTTTCATAATGATAGGCCTAGGTTTATATCTTTGAACTTAACAGAGCGTAAGTTGTTCAGATAAAAACACTCTGCGAGGTATGAATATGGGTTCACTGGGCAAAAAGGTAAATTTACACGGCGACATCTCTCCAATTAACGATTTACTTGAGCTATCTTTCAACGGAATCGTCAGTTTAAAATTAATTAACTTAATTTTTAAATTCGATTATATTAATTAAAATTTTATATTCGATCTAGTCACCTCACGTCCCTCATAGGGTCTTCTAGGGGATGGAGCAAGTAGCACAGGCATCCATGATTTGGATCAAGCAAGGTGCTCGAAAACGAGTTCGATAGGTGCCACGAGACGCCGAAACGTAAAAGGAAAATACGCGACCTGATCAAACAATTTGTGCCATTCAGCAAAAAGTATTAGATGCATACTGCTCCGTGAGTGTGTCACGTTGGAAAATAAACTCAAGTTATCTATAGCACAGTGTTTAATACAAAAGTTTTCCCAAAACCTGAACGAAAAAGTTGATAAATTAGTCAATTGCAGACGTCGTACCTGGATGATAGGCACACATAAAGTCATTTGCTAAATGGTTCCGTGACTAAAAAGTGATCTAGGCCATATGACATGTGACACGACTCATGCCGTTTGAGGGGCACCATTGGCGCGGATGCATAACTAGTTCGTAAGTTAGTTGCATAATTGTAAGTGTTTATAAGTGATAAATGTGGGCTTCGAAAGCTTTCAGGTGCTCCAATTACAAAACGTAAAAGTACTTTCTGGGGCTTCCTATCTCTGACTGCAACGACGCCGTTATTAACTGCAGAGCAAAGCTCCGCTGACTAAAATAGATGTATGAAACATATAACTCTCCCCTTCCTCAGAGCGATTTGATACACAACAATTACCTTAATTATGGATTAGCACATCGAAATTAATGATCAGAGTACAATCGAATCCGTTTTAACTGACAGGCCAGTAATATCCGTGCAGGACCGTATTGGCCAGAGAGGAGTAATCCAGCACTATGGCGACTTCAAAATAATCATATGATTAATATATATTGCATTTGAACAATATGAACCGTTTCAGTTAAGTAACCCATTAGCAGTTATGAACTAACTATGTAGGAGATAAGTTACTGTCAAGTTTTACCGCAGAGGTAACTGGTCTGAGACCCGCTACAAATGTCGTTAATATACGAGAAGCTAGTTTTTTATCCACGCAGAATAAATCCTTTCTTTAATTGTTTCAGATTAGACAGTAAATGTGGTACAATAGCACGTTAAAAATAGCTCGATGCGCATGTATACGACAGTACTAGCGTTAACGGTTTACGAACGCTTTACCAATTGAATTTTGTAAATAGTCATTTTTAACGCACTTAATGAGGCTAGAGCTAACTGTGGTATACAGAAAAAAAATTAAACAAAGTTCTACTTTGAATTATTATATTTGAAGCCAAAACATGTGTCACTTTCTAGGCTCCTTCCGATCAAAGGAATGTCCTCCTGCTATAGACGGTACTCCACTGATTTTCTTTACAACTAATCATCGTAATTAAGTATCAGTCATGCTAAGAGGTCTATTACAAGATGATAACTAGAGAAAAAAAAACTTGTGATGATGCGTTTAATGACGTTTCTACCACTAATGTAGCAAAACATTTATCATGAATTTCAGCTCGTTTGCTTTCTATAAATATATATAGTCAAAATCTAAAATTTCGGAGTTTGGAAACTTTGCATATATTTTGCCACTTAAGAACAGAACAGGCGCATCCGACGGGCTATATCCTCATCTGGTATAACCATTTAGAAAAATTTCTCTCCAAAAATACGCACGGGTTTAGATCTTTCCGAATTTGCAATCCCATGTATGTTATCAGCATTGAACTCCTCCATAGCATAGCACTTGTGTTCACGGACAATAGATACCTTCCTTTTCAGAGTTTATCGGCCACTAATGAGCATTCATCACAACGAAATTGCTCATTCACTAGTTGACATCAATCGACGTTCCACAACAGTGTTTGCAACATACCATTATACATATATAGTTTCCCATGATAATGCACTCTCCGTTAAACATTACGCCCGTTATTTCGCGCGCAGCTAAATTTGAATACTGCCACTACGAAGAAAGCGAGCGGCTAACGTAGAAGAGCGCTAACAGGAGACTAAAACACAAACAAAGATGGGATCCCAAATGCCCCGTGTTTTGAGAGAAAGGGTAGCAACCCCATGTGTACAACACAGAGAGCACACTGTTGCCGTCGTTGTCGTCTGCTGCGCGGGCGACGAGTACAAACCGGGTAAACCACAATCAGTGTCAATATCACGGCAGCCTGCGTGGGAAGAGCAGGGGCAGCCCCATTACTGTATCGCTATACCGACAGAGCAGTACGTCCGTGCAGTTAAATCACGTCGGCGGAAACGTAACACATGCAGACAGATACAGTAAACGTAGACAGTATATCAGCATAAAAGAGGGGCGGTCCTTTTTATTCTGGTCGTGTGGACGGCGCATATTGTTGAGATCTGACGGCAACAGTCAGCTTAGCCGCCGCCATTGCAGCAGTCTTCTAGCTCTTGGCCTGCTGCTTGCCTCAAACGACCTTACCGACGTGACAGACTCGCTATAACGACGTTGAGTGTGAGTGGGTTAGCGAGCGGAGGATAAGTGAGTAAGTGGACTTGCCGCCTGTTATTGGTTAACTAGCGTCTACTACGGACAACATCTGTTACCGCTATTACTGTAGTAACGAAGTAGTTCTTATGTTCATTCAATACAATGCTCTACGAACAATTGCTGATTCGACAGTGTGTCGGCTGGTACCAATTAGCGGCACGTTCCTTGCGCCACTTCGGTGTAGTGGACCGGTATAGTAGACAGTTACCAGACAGAAAAATACTGTGAAGTGTTTGCGTTAATGTTCTCATATCAAAAGCGCATTTCCCTACTGTCTCCAACTGTCTATAGGCGGAAAAAAACGGAAAGCAACATTGGCCTATAAGGGAGCAGACGATAAATAGAAAAAAAAAAAGACAAATATCGAGCAACCGGTACCAATAGCCATCCGCAAATCTGTTCATGTTACCTAGCGTCCTATATTACCACAGCTTCAAAGGGTGCACACGAGACGGCAGAAGGCAGCTAATTAGTGGTGGGAGTGAAATAGCGATAGAAAGAGAGAAAAAAAAAGCTTGAAAGGAGATTGCCCGCAAAATCTAGCTAGATAGAGTTGACACCGAAGACACGCTAGACGTTTGAGTAGATATTTCAGTGTTTCAGTATATTGAGATTTTTCGGTAACAATACAAAAGTAGCTATGTCAGCGGAACACGATAGAGGTTAAACACATTTTTACCTACTTACTAAGCAAGCTTGTGAATGATAGAAAAATAAAGGTCGAACAAGATTGACAAAACAACGCGGTTCAGTATACGTGGCTTCCCGTTCCATTAGTGATAGATCGACCGCCATATCGCGGAACCATATCTAGGAACACGGCTGAGTAGATCAATTGCGAAACAAAAGCACTGATTTAGTTGAAAGAAAGTTTTCATCTACAAACTACTAACGCAAACGAGGCAACACATGTGGTCTTCCTCTTTAGGCGTGTTAATGAATTTGTTTGTATTCGGTTTCTAGAAAGCAACGGGTCGGGATATTACTTTTGGGCTGTGCGTACAAACGTGCGTCTACTTCTGTGTAATGTTATGTGCCTGTGCGTGCTCGTGCTTGGAGGCGGCTGAATTCGCTGACAAGCCGTTACTAACAATTGAACAATGATCGACTGCTGTTGTCCATCTGCTCAAATTGACTACGTAGCGAATGAAGACGGGCTATTGTAGGTGACGACAATAAGAAATATAAGTTAACTGCTTGCTTAGTACCTCTCCGAAGGCTATAACGACGATAACAACGTGAAGTTTTGCTGTGGTCAGAGGAGCTTGCTACTGATATTAAGAAAGCAACGAGGTACGCCATTCCTGCTAGCAACATGTCACACCGACCGCTGACTAGCGGTCTTACGGATGAGGTAAGGAATAGACAAATCTCGAGGATCACTTCTGTGTTGAGTTAGTATCAAGTGAACACTTTTGTAGAATTTCGATACTTCCTAGTGCGCTGTAAGCGTCTGCATAAAACCCCCTGGTAAACCTTTACAACTTACAAATGTTCAGTTGGATTTGTGATATATAGTTTGTTGTAGGTCAGCGGTGTTATCTTCTTCATGCGTAGTAAGCATTGATAATCGGGCAACAATGAATTCTTCGCGGCTTCTTTTATCGGCAGTTTTACACCGTCTCCAGCGGTGGGATTTCTGTAATGCTAAAACGTCCGCGTGGTTGTTTGTTTCTCATCGTTAGGTGCCGACGGGCAATTGCTGATTAGCCCTCCTTAATTGAATCTTCGACACTGCTTATTTTGAGTTCTCGATTAGCCGTCTTGATCGAGCCTACCTTTCAGCATCGTGCCATCGACGATTCTCTGTCTGAGCTTGTTCTGACTCTTGTTGGATGTCCGATATCGCGACTCCTTGCTTGCTCTATGTAGTATTATTTTATTAATTAGGGATGGTTAGTTAGCGTTGAGACTACCTGCCCTTTTCCTCATAGCCGTGGCTTTATCCATTGTATAGGAGACTGTTTCTGTGCGAACGCGGTTCAAGGAACTTTATGGATCACGAGTGCGTGACCAAATAGCGCACTCAGTATTTTCGTGGGCAGCGGACCTTGCCAAGCGATGATATATAAGTACTATACTGATGTATACGAAAGGGGATCAAATGAGGCAAGTGACCCACAATGGAACGGATAAGGCCACTAATAGGCTGCTCGTCTTCCATATCTGTCTTAGTTAACTCTTTTTACTTTTATCAGTTGAGTTTTTTTCATCTTTTTTCTTTGTTGTTTTTACGAACTAAACTTGTTCTTCTTACTTCACGGAGGACTATGCCATGAATTGACCTACGACGACGGGATGCACTTACAAAGTTATTTACATATGTTAACGTATTTCATGTTCAGCCGTTGTTTGTTTGTGTATGTTGCTTTGCTTTCCTTAATTAAAGATGTCCTCTTCGTTCTGCCCATTGACCCGGCGAAGTTGTCGCCGGTTGTTACTCCCTCGTCCACCGATGCAAACTTGCGACAGAAATCGTCCACGTATCTAAAATCGTCGTTTCTGTTTCGCTGTTACCCCTGTGTTAAGCATTAGGGTTCCTGCGACTGCCATTCTTACATTGGTTTGGTGCCTTTTTGGCGTTATGTCTTTTTATGGAAACGATAAACAAAAAAAGAAGCATCTCCGCGATAATCATATACTAAGGACCTTCATTAACGTAAGCAAGCTGATGCGTTTGCTTGAGGAATCGAAAATTAATTTCGAATTAAAATTGCAGCTTATTTGTTTCAGTATATTTCCTCTGCAAGATTTGAATTGATTTGCTTTTATTCTACCAGCTAAGTAAGGTCATACCCTAAGGTTTATATTACTTTATGAAAAACGTAATATTCAATATTATATAGATTAGCCGTAAGGTGAAGGTATCATTAGGTAAAGAGCGGATAGTTATTTCCTTTTGCCCGTGAATTTCAGTCGAACCGCAACAACCTATATACGTCGTTACGTGCATATGTCCGTACGGAAATATTTCGCCTTTTTCTAATAACCAGAATATTCGAAGTAAGCGAAACACGCAACCGATTTTTACGCTAGATAATATGCAGTCATAGTTTTAGCTTTCGTATAAAAACTGTAGATAATTCTACGTCTGTTAAAGAAAACACTTGCACTTTGTTCGTGTTGATGGCAAATTTCGTTTAATCGATGTAGGTCCTAGATCGATTTTGTCTATAGACAACGTTGTACCATAACTGGAGCTCTTCTTCGAATACGCAGTTCTATTTATTATAAAATCATACATACAACCGCGACTACCAGTTGTGATTCAAATTGCTTAAAGATGAATGTTCATAGTGTTAGCCATTTACGTATTTGATCTTTCAGAAATGAATAAACGAAGTACTTGAACGCCTATTTTAACGAATGCTAATTCCATTGTAAAATGTAGGCATGTGAGCAAGCTTTTATTCAAAAGTTACGGCAAGAGTTCCAATCAAAAGAAGTACTTTACTTTGTTGACAGTGTTGTGTGCTAACTGTGTCAGTAGCACTCCGTTCGACAATAAACACTCACAAATAAACTACAACTAAATATGGAATATTGTGTTTTATAAGACCAAACCTGATAATTTATTCCGTTTCTTTTGCTTGTATCATTTATAGATTGGTGTATTTCACTATGTCAATTGAACATATATGCTCAACTGTCACTGCTGATACTATCTTAGTGAATATTCCACAATAATTTGCTACTATACTAACTGTAGAGAAGTGAGAATTAGAATGGTTTACTGGATAAAAAATCATCGTATTAACATGTGTCCTGTTAGTCGTGGTGTCCCGGAATGAGCTGTTTTTGTGCCAAAAAAAAGTTTGCCTGTCTCTCCGTCAAGACGCTATTTCTTTGGATACCTTTCCATAGACAGTACGGTACTGATTGGTGCCAACTATGAATATACACAGTCATTAAACATTGGTTGTTTCTCATTAAAAATGTAGTAATTATTAATGACAATCATATTTGGGAGCAGGTTATGATAACAGTGGCTTAAGACAACCTTTACAGAAATGGTGTGTGGCGGTGGCGGGTGGATCCGAAATGATCTAACAGTTCACCAGTGAAGTTGCACTTTACTTAGTGTTACGTACAGATCGATTATAATTTCGTGGGACACACACGTGCGTAAGCCTCTTTACTAACCTTCGTAAGCTCGTAAAATGTTTATATCAGCTTTGCGTTTCATCTGACGTTTTTACAGAAGATATTTTACCGCTTCAACGCGCTTTCTAGCATAATGCGAATTGTGCATTGATAGCTCCATTATGTACCTACATTTTTGTTTTAATCGAGATCTAGGGCGACAAAAGGGAAAGGCAAAGCGAAAAAAATACCCAGAGGGAAATGATCGTCTTGGCTGATGGTCTTGCAGATGATCGTGTGAGAACAAAACGCCGTCCAGTCAATGCGGTAGTTCTCTGTAGCAGGATAGCAGGCTGCTGTACTGAGTAGTTTAAATATATGAAAAGCACTACGAGAGAAAAAAAAAAAACGCTTTCAAGAATTAACCTGACACGCACGATATACCCGTTCTCTACCAGCAAGTGTTTTATTTTTCTTTGTTTTTTTTTTTTTTTTTAATTAATATTACCTGCAAAAGAGTTGCTCCTTCTTACGCCTGAATTCGTCCTAAACATTGACAGTTTTCCAATTCAACAAAATTCCGAGTGTGCTGGCGATTTGGCGCTTGTGTTCGACAGCTGATGATCGTCGAAGTCCATCAGGTTTGCACTGAGCACAGAAATTCATATGAAGCTACAAAATGGAGCTCAACGGCCACGTCGATGATACGATCATGCTTACGGCGGCTGCGTAGCGGCGCAGACACTTCCAGCCAGGTCAACCCAACCACTGCCTTCGAAAGTACGTCGCAGAGCACCATTAATTAACTTTTTTAATTTGGTAACTAGTTCCGCTACCACATATACTGCTAAAGCTCCTGTGTTTTGAATAGTTTCCATCGTACCTGTGTATTTCTAATACATTTTCTACTTTTTGTTGCTATGCTAAACGACTGATACGGAATTATGGATACGATTGGAGGGATACGGCAAAGGTGACGTGCTTTTACATTTTTTCGATCGGGGCAGCTCATGGCTCATACAGAGTTTCAGTTAGCACAATAATGCATATGCCTCAAAAGCTGAGACACAGGCACGACTATGGAATAGAGCTTTCGGCACTAGGAAAGTATGATAGCATTACACAGACGTAGCCCAAGTCTGACGGGACTGATGCGTAGACATGAATGATTTCTGATGATACCTCTGTGGTTTATTTGTCTAGTCAATAATAATATAGAATGCTGCAGGACCGCCATTACTTTTGTGAGACAGACTACTCAAAAAACGGGTTGTTTATCATCGTTTTCCATTGCTTGGTTTAATAAATAATCAATTTGAACACGAAAACTTAATATGCACGTGTCTATGGGGTGACTCAAGTCTATCTGATTTTGTTAAGGTAATTGGCTTACGGTTGATTTTTGGACGGTACAGAACATACAGAATTCCACGTGTTTATCACTGATTGATATAGCTTGCAGAGATCTATCGCATTGCATAGATCAAAATCTGTCATAAAGTAAGCGATTTTTTGAAAAACTCTCCTTGTTGGAGGTTTCCGGCTTTACAAGAAAACATTATGAACACTAGAAAATTAAGAGCAAACTAAAGTAAGCAGTTTAAACAAAATTGAGTTTTCTATGTTTCTTTTTATGGATGGTAAATGCATGATTTTTATGGAATTTCGTTTGCCTCCTCTTATCGCAGAGGGTATATGCCCCCAGTCGTATAGGCTGGCTAATTTTCTTTATATTTTAACAAAAAATCTAGTGGGGAAAACATTTCACCATTGTACTGCACTTAAAAAGTGCATCATTTCAAATTAGTGGGGGCACAGTTGCTTGATTCAAGGCGTGGTGTTGTTATCGGCCTGTACACTGTTCTAGAATTTTTGTCGTGTTAATTTTAGGCTATAATAAATCTGAGTATTTCAATTCCATTGTAACTCGCAACCTGTTAACATTATTAATCACTCACAGAATTGCTTGCTTACTAAAAATGTCCAGGGTATTTTCATAGGCGTAAATTAAACTAACGCAAAAAATCAAATAAATGATTTTTTTTTGTACATTTCTGTGGTAAGAACCTTTGCGCGTGATATTTCTGCCTGCTGCCCAGTGGATGCTATGTATATGTATGCTTCTTTAGAACCTTTGGTTTGCTCGAAACTGCTTTCTTTAAATGGCAAGCTATTTTTGTTAGCTGACTGTGTCATTCAGCGTCCGTTATCACGCCAGGACAACTCGTACCTACTAAAATTCAGTTGCTGATTCATCCGGGAGTAAGGTACCGATAGTATCCAGCTGATATTAGCATCGATCATCATATTTACGCTAATACCTCATTATAATATAAGAGGTTTGCTGGTTTGAACCTCACCAGTACTGGTAAGCATGCTGAATCGAATCCTGTGTCAAAGATATAGCATAAATCACTCTTACAATTCCTGTCGCCATATTATACTGCTTTACTCCGTAATTTTCAAAGAAGTTATACTCGTGTACTGATTAAATTTCTTTAAAATTTTCGTATAGGCTTAGATGAGGTAATACTTTAACTCGAAACTTGAAATTTCAACCTATTTCGGGTTTGTCTTACACCGATAATTTAAGTTCAACGATTGTTCTTGGCGATCTGTTTGGGTTTGCTATATATTCTTTTGTTTCCCATCTACAAACAGCAGAATGTTATTTGACGTACTTCAGTTATGATCCGCAACAGACATTTACGTCATTGTAGAAATATCCAGTATCCGCTTCATTTAAAATGTGTTCTATTTATTACATAGTATTCTATAACTAAAACTGCTTTATATTCTATTTTAAAATAGAATATCAAAGACACAGAACTTCGTTCTAGTTCTCACGCCACTCAGATACTGCGAAAATCATTAATTCGATAAGGAAATATCCAAGGAAGCTTATATAAACTTTTCTTATTTAAAAATATGCTTTTATATTACACGGTACACAGTGTTGATATCTTTACGTGACGCTTATTTGTTCGTTCGCAGCGTTGTTGTTGTTGTTGTTGTTTAGAATTTACTAAAGTCACCCGCATCATTGTCGGGTGCTAATAACAGAAGGGCTTAAGCTGCTGTTTACCTGATAGTTACTTGATGATCAAATACGCCTACAGCTGAAATTTACCATCGTGGTAGACACCACGTCTAGTCACTTTGACTAAGCGTATGTAGAAACTAAATAGCGAAGCAAACTTTATATACAATGTTATTGGAAGAAATGCTGGACACTTGCTAGGATAGTTCCATAGGAAATACCTATTTAAAAGAACATCGTACATGAAGTATATTGGTTTTCCGAAAGCACTAAACAATTCATTATTATGCATCTCGTTGTTGCCATAATAGAAAGATAGTTGTTGGAAATCCAAGCATCCATAAGCGAACATCTCAGAAATCTAGTTCAGTCATCAATATCTACCCATATGTATCTGACATCGCACGAGACTCCTATATAGAATCCTTGGTTTGACAATCATTGTGTCTCAGACATACACTATGGTTTTTTTTTCGGGGTTGAAATGATCATACACTAATTAGAAGCCGTAGCAGCGTCAAGATATAGCTTTCGCGATTTAACCTAATTCCGCCGGTTTTATCGGCCGCGGTTACCAAAACAAGAACCTAGTGTAATTTTCATTTTATCTATTCCGAACATAGCTCCGGCTATATATTATAAACTACAATTACTAGAAGACTATTATCAATTTCGACAGTTATAGCTGGCGCAATAAGTCATTATTACAGATGTTCCATGAGAAAATTACTAAAACATCCACTCCTGTATCTCTTACAGACGATTCTACCGTCGCGACTTCTTGTGGTGCTTTGCTTTCTTGTCTTTCTTCGTTCCTATAGCTTCCAAGAGACATAAATCAAAAGACCGTTACTAGGCCATCGTTCGATGCTACCTGGATGGTGTCCTAGCACGTGCATTAGGCCCAACATTCAACCGAATGTTACCCCCATTAATAGTACAGATTTCTTCTTAAACGGTTGCTGTTCATTGCATTATATGGACATACTTCAATATTCATTTTCTATTGGCTTTACTGTTGTATGGGCTTCGATTTTAAATCGTCTAGCTTCGCTTTCGTTTGTTTTGTTTTGGTCTACGAAGCGATAGTCAACAAACTCTGTATTCGGATTCGCTCGTTCGAGGCAACCTTAAATCAGCATAGCTTAAGTATCTTCCGATTCAAGTTATATAATAATATTAACCGGTCAATAGTGCTATTCAGAGCTAAATCATGTGTGCGTTTAAGCATGGTCAATAACTAAGAACGTACACATGAATAATTACTTGCTTACAGATAGTATGCCAAACGAACATTGCCGATAATTATATAAATTAATTTAACACTGTTTGCCGCTATAATTTTTTTTTTCGCTGTTTTCGCATATTTTAATGCTACACAGGATGACGACTACGAAGAAGATGAGCTATCAACTGGATCGGATACAAATTGGCTTCGATTCATCCTGGGACTACAGCTTGAACTGTTTTTGTTTATGTATGCGATGTCATATTCGATGCGATTAGTCATCACTCAGGACTGGTTCCTTTACAAATCATGTTTATCGAGGTAAGATATTTTTGCATCTGGCATTGACCCCTTACCCTTACTTATTTTAGCTTGTTGCTAGTGGCCTCATTGAAGTGGGGGTCCGCTCTTTTCGAGAGAATGAAAATAGTCAACTAGTTTAGTTAGGGCACATCATGAATCTCCTAACAATCTGTACTTTATCTCTGTAGTATTGTTGTCCTCATTCGGGCAGGGTAACAATAGGTTAGATTAGATAAAAGTAGAGATTAGACAGTTAGGTTGGCATTCATGACACGGACGGGATCGACTTTCCTGCTACCGGCCTTTTCGTCATCCTTTTAAGGCCAAGTGTTATCTTGTTGTTAGTAAAGAAGTCAACACATAAATCTAGCTAGGTCTGAATCTTCTGAGCTGATCTGCTTTACAGCCATGCATTGGGTATCCTTATTTTCATGTGTAATCGTCATATTAGCTGTATGACATATATCCAACCGATTCGGGCAATCAGCTTTGTCAGGCACACTTACGATTCCTTGGCGTCCGCTTGACATTATTGGAAAACGGGTGCGTCATATGACAGGCTAACATTGAGTTTCAGAAACTGTGTATACTTGTTAGAAGTAACAGAATTGTTTTCTATTATTATATTCCATTTGAAATCATGTCAGGAAATTTCAATTCAACTTAGTACGTTCTTTCATAATAAAGATATGTGCCGCGCAAAACGACGTACCCTGCCGCAAACTTGGCTAGCAGCTGTTGATGCTCTCTGGAATAACTGATAATGTAGTAAAAATAGATGAAAGAAACAAATCTAAAAATACCTTTGTAGACGTTTTCTCATGATCAATTAGCGAATTTCCAACAGGCAGTTAAAATACCGTGATTGGTCCCTTTATGGGCATGTAATGGTCCATACGAAGTAAAAAACTAAAGGCATATACGAATCTGTACGGTAGTCTGAAAATATTAACTATTCGTCAAATACGGGCTACGCTTTTTAGTAGGTAATGGTAATGGTATGAGGCAGACGTTTCGGAACAATAACTTAAGTGCATGGATGTCTGCTAAGAATTTTTCGTATCGCTTTAGAATAGTTGCAAGAATAACTTAACCAAAAATTTATCTTGATGTCAAGCTATCGTATAAAGAATATCGTGTTATCGATGTATTACTATGACACCTATATGGCAACCAGTGTTGGACTTCAGTTTTAAAATTTGAATCATTATTTGCTTTTTTTCGCTGTAGGTTCAACTATAATGAGAGTTTGTGTCATCAAATTCTTGATCGGGACAATGAGAGTTCAGATAAAACGGCAATTACACGGTAAGCGAACAGACCATTCTTCACCAGACCATTCAGAAAAATGAGTGCTGAATTTTCTGTTTTAATAATTTGTTACAATCTCGCAGCTAAAACGTGATAAAATATATTAAGAAAATTTGCAGTCAGCGGGACATTTTGGACGAACCTGAGACGAGTCAAAAGTTACGACTCAAACGAGACCATTTCAAAAGCTAATTTTCTCCGGAGTTCCTTTATTAATCTGCAAAGCAAGTTAAGGATTCAAACGGAAACGGCTTGACAGCCGGCAATAGATATAGGAATATTGAAGATGTCTACAGGTAGTAAGCGAAACAGACAACTACTTGGACGGTTAAAAATCACAAGTTCATTCTGTTGTGGGATTCGCAAGTGTGTTCTGATAGAAGAACGTAGTAAGCATTGTGATTTATCGGTAACTTTATCGGTAGGGCTCCTATGAACGAAACGATTACGGGCTCAGCGTCATAAAGATCAATGGGCTTTTTGATTGCGGCGCTGTGGGGACTAGTTAGAAGAACGGATGGCCTAGGTCCACTAGTTTAAAAGTGTAGGGCTATATAAATTTTGTACATTGAAAAAGAATAATTTTTTACATATTTCTTCATATTCTGGGTTAACTTTCGCCAACCAGACACAAAGATAGTTCATCTTTATTTTATAATTTTCATTATGCATACGTATTCGTTATATATATGTATATATGTTCGTTACGGTTGCCTTCTGAAAAGTGCCTTGCACACTCATTAATGATTAGCGCGTGGACATCGAACACTGGGTAGCGTGGATCGCACACACTAAAAAACACCCCTTAAATTTAGATGGATCGTGAAGTATATGAGCTAAGCTGTACCGTTGTTGGACTGCTACTAGTAAAAAAATATTAGGTGCACTTTATTCATTACAATCGTAAAAAACATTGATATTTAAAGTAAGATACACTGCCGAAAAGTCCAGAGATATTACATGCGCTAGTAGCAGCACATCCAGCAGCTAAAGTTACCACAATAATAAAACACGTTACACTAAATTGAATAAAAGTAGACTACACTTTACCTGTGTCGAGATTATAAACTTCTTGAGTTGCTCGAAATTGACAGTTTACGGCAATGCAGGTGAAAATTTGCTTGGAGAAACCCAGAAGCAGGCTCCAGTACGGTACGACGGCAAATTCACGACTGAGAAACAACAGTTCGAAATGACAGTTTATCAGTACAATCCAAAAGTGCATTTCTAATAATCCTTCTATTTCAATCAAGGCGTTAGTTCAATGTGAGCAGATGTGCTAGTTCACGGATTGTTCACGAAGGCCATAGGGACGCATCGTATATCACAAAAGTCGAGCAAATATTCTTCAAGAACATTCAAATTAAGAAATTTAATTCGGTAATTCCTCCTGAATTCTCTCAAGAATAAAGCAGTAGGTCGTCTTTACAAGAAGATATTTATCATTCATGAAAAATCAATCGCGCAAATGCTCACTAACTTGCTCACTATCTACAGGATGCGCCTTGTGTGAATGAAAGCAAATTTCTGTTCGATGTTCATGTCCCGAGTGACGGAAAATGGTTGTACGATCGTGAATAAGTTAGATGTCTGAAAAAATATACATCTTCAAGCAATATTGTGCATTGGGTTATACAAGCCGATTAATGTAGATACACTGTTTAAGATAAAAAAGCATTCTGCGGTGAATATACATGCCGTACAACTCCGATTTGAGGCTATTAGATTACTACGCATAAAACATTATTAAGCAAAATCCAACAACTCTTGATATGGTAACGTCGACTCGCGTTTATATCAACGAAAACGTTTGCACATCTATAAAAGGATCATTTGAAACGACCTTATGAACGGCTTGAGCCCCGAAGCGTGTAATTGTGCAGGGTGGTGTTTAAATTGAATAAACTTGAATGCGCGAAGTGGCACTTCTAGAACATATAAACATATTCGTTCAAATAGAAGAACTCATAACAAATAGTGCGGATTTAGATACCCCGTTATGTATACTGGTAAAAAAAAAAACATTCGTTAGCTAGATGTTTCCTCTGAATTTACTCCTCATGCCACTCGCAACGCAACAGAATGCGCTGAGTGAATGCTGTGGGCTGCTGCCGGTAATTAACTTTAACTGTGTTTTTTTTAGGGTTGCAAACATGTACAATTTGTGTCTGTTCCTTGTCCAGTTTGTTCCCGCTGGCCTTCTTTCGATCTTTATTTCACCTTTTGCTGATATCTATGGCCTAAAGGTACCACTTATGATAGCCACAGCCGGAGGATGCGTTCAGGTAAGTGCACACATAGGGTGACCTTATACGTGTAGTTTCGCTAGCGTTTTCAGCAACATATTTAATTATCCGATCTTTTTCGATGTAACCCAAAATAGCAAATATCTCGTAGATAGATTCGTAGCTCGAGGCTACCGGTAGAAGAATTACCACTCTTATGTATATATTTATACCGACTATGCTCAATATATAAGTTTTACTTATATATGTATAGTCAAGGCAAAGCGCCTTGAGGTTCTACTTCTCTGTTGTTCCAAAATTTAATTGCCTCAGTCTGTGCTGAGGATACCCTATCACTAATACCTAGGCATGAATTCAATTTTAAATCTGCATTCTTAATTTTGTCTTTGATTATTTTGTAGGACCTTCTAACGATTCTGACAACCGTAACGCCATCACTCCCAACTGTTCTAACAGCTTTGTGCGCTATACCGAACGGTATGACCGGCGGCCTCGTGATTACCTGCGCCTCTGTGTATTCACACGCCGCGAGGAACTCGGCGGAAAATACGAAGACCGTCCGATTCGCCGTTATTATCACAGCGTTGACTCTCGGCTTCCAGTTGGGAATGTTCGTCAGTGGACAGATCTTTGCATTCTCGCACAAGAAACACGTTTCTGTATTCATCACCTCGGCCATCATTCTCGGCTCCTGCCTTGTATACCTTTGGATAGTGGTGCCGCTTGGTGATGAGATTCGCAATGCCACACGTCACGAACTCATCCGAGTATGTTTATCCAGCGCGATCCAATAAAAATAAGTATAGAATAGGAGCTGATAGTTAATTGAATATACGTTGTGCTGCTAATCAGTACCTGAGATAGTCTCGTAGGCTGCTAATGCCAGCTAGTTTCATTGAAGTCTTCAGTGCGCTAAACGAGCTTGCCTTGATCTTACAAAGAGCTCACAAGTTATTTCTTTCGTTTAACTTAAAATTAGTGAAAAACACTGTTATCTTATGTTAAATAAAGGACTGGCGTTGCGATTTCAGTATAATACCTGAAAACTAATGAGCTATTTGCAAGCTAGTCTCCTCCAATCTAATAAGCGTTGCCAATATATATATTATGTATTTACCTCGTTTTGATCGTATTTGTTGGGTTTTGGATGGGCTTATTCAGGATCTTTGTCGCGTTGACAACTTCACTGAGGGCTTTAAGGCAGTCTTCCGGCAAAGGCCAGGCAGAAATCGTAAAAAATTGCTCCTGCTTATGGCTTCCATGTGGTTCGTCCTTTTTAATAGCGAAAGTAAGTCTTACGTCGAACGCAACATATGGCCGAACAGCAATTTGTGTCCATTACTTATAATGTGTTAACGACTCTTATAATATGCTTAACTGTCCTTCAAAGGCAATTCTATCGCTGTTTGGTACATGCATTAATGTAGTTACGTGTACTTCTAACGATGAAAATTTCAGCTGCACGAAATATCAATTATTATTATACGAAAAAACGCTACAATTGGAATCCGACAGATTTCTCCAACGTTACAGCGGCATTTGGAATATTTCAGGTACGTTTAAACTTAGTAACCGTATCGGTAAAAGGCAAATCATGCCTAATGGTTAATACCAGTATGACAGCAGGGCCAATACAAAGACGGAATAGTTACACAGTAGATCTCAACAAATACCACCTCTTAGAGCAAACTGTTCCTTTGGTGCTTACCGTGTGCTGAACATCCAGTTGAACTGATGACCGAGTATTTCACACTATGGATCACTTTACATACAAAATCAAGGAACCTGCTTGAAATTTATTTGAGATCGTTTTCGGTATGATTCCCTGCTACAATATTTATTCAGGATTCATGGATTTAACTATGCGATATTTTTCCTGCTTCAGCTGGTTGCAACGGCTACTTGTATCGCTGTGTTTAGTCGCGCTCTTCGCCTGTCAGATCCCGCATTCGCTTGTATTGGAGTGGTAGCATTCATGGTGCAAAATGCTGTGAAAGCATTCGCCGACAAAGAACGGCTCTATTATCTTGGCTATACGTTCGGCGTGCCCGGAGGTACCGCGGCTGTCGGTATTTCTGCGGCTGCCTCCCGTATCATCGGACCCTCTGAGACGAGTACGTTTTGCTTAGAGCATTTTCACCTATTTTTTTACTATGTTCCGTATTTTTCATGCGAAGATAAAAGATTTCCCTTATTTTACGAGTAGGACTAACGTGATTTTCCTCTTCTTGCTTTTTTGAACTCTGTGCGATTCTGGTGACGCCTGATTCCTTGATACGTCTCGCAGCGAAAGTGTTTTCGTTCTGGACGACGTGCGAATCTCTGGTACCGGCCATTGGTGATGTGATATCATCTCTATTGTTTAACGCCTTCCTGGGGGTCTTTCCGGGATTGCCATTCCTGCTGGGAGCTGTACTGCAATTGATTCCTCTGGGCGCACTAATCTATTGTATTCGACATCCAGAGATTGAACAAGACGAGTTCGTACATCGACGACTGACATAAGAGCCACTGCGCTGCCGAATTTGACTTAGTGGCAAAGGTTCCGGCCCGGAGACAGCGGACATCGATTACAGTGGTTTACAAACAAGGAAGTAATATCAAGCCCCCAATTGATGGTAGTAGCTGTATCCGCCCTTTTTTTTGATGATGCTACTGGTGAGTAGAGGGAAAAGCTACATCGAGGTGTTGATTGTTTATTATGATCGACTGGATCAACGACTTCGAGAGACATGTTGAAGTAAAGATTCTGCGGCGAGTAGTGGTCATCACAAACGAACTGAAGACCGGGTACGGCCTGAATAAATAAACCCATCCTGGTCGTGGGTACTTTAACGTAGCAGCAACATTAGCTGGATGCATCCTCTAAATTCATCGACATAAATTTCAGCACAAAAATAACTTGGCATTTTCTTAATTAGGAAAGGCCAGCAGCCGCCTAGATTACCTTGCTTTGTCCATTAGTGTCGCGTATTTTATTGTGTTCGATTAGTTTGGCAATTAAGTTCCTGCTGAAACCCGCTAGTACTTTTTAGCGACGTTAGTTAATATCTATCTCATCTCAGTGGATTTGTTCTGTTCTTTTCAACGATATAGATATTGCTCATTGCGATTGGCATTTTATCTGCAAATACGGGATATTATTATTGATTTCGAGCAAATATGTTCAACTCTACCGAGCTTGTATATGTAGAAATTCTGTCGTGATGGTGACGAGAATAAAAATGATGATAAACTCAACGCGACACGGCGTCAAAAGCACGAGGAGATCATCACCATAGAATCGAAATACTAACTATAACAATTGATATAAACAAGACGAAGAACGTGATAAATACATTCCCAACGGCTGGTAAGGCCTGTCTACATATTGTGCATCTGATCAAAATCTGTGTACTCATCATGTGATGTGATACTTATAGCATATGGAGACAAGTTTGATAGATCGAAAAGAAGCCGGTTTACTTAGATAAAAAGGTTAAAGAAACAGCGCCCGGGTCGCTGCCCGTACAGAGCCTATTCTATAACGCGTTTTACTCTTAACAACGCTATTTTCCGACCTATTAATAACCAAAGAAAGGCATACATACACTCAATACGCAGTGATACAAGATAAAAAATATAGATATGTTATTACTACAAGCTCTATTAACTGTTGTGTGAATGTGGCATATTGATAAGCCCATATTTTTATTGCATTGTCACTAGCTTGGTATTAGTATAATTCCGAGAGCCTATTTATACATGTATTCATAATGAAGATGTAAAGCAGAATTTTTCACGGTCTCTTTACATCCTTCGAAATGTTTTATTTACTAAATCGGATATAACTTTATTGAATTATAAGCTACATAGATAGCTCCTGAAAGAAAAATGCTCTTCGGTTGATATCATTACTTCTATCGTTATTACTGATAATATGCCTGTTTCCTTCAATGTATCTAGGAATTCTTATAGACGGATATGCCAGCACGAGCTAACAAAAAAAAAGATTGCGAATTGATGTACTTAATTGTTTTTTAATAACCTAAGACAACTTTTCAAACAACTAACTGGCGAAATACATTATCTACCGTACAAGTACGCACGTGTAATTATCTTTATAATAAGTCATAAATACAAACGTTGCAAATTTACTGTGATCTCCAATAATTACCATTTAATAATTTCCGTGCCAATTCAGATCGATCCGCTGCTTAGCACCATTTACAACCTATTGGCTTCCAGCTTTGCTACTAAATTTTATAGGGAAATAGCATAAACTGTAATGAAGTAAAAAATCACTTAGTCCGAATCATCTACAGGCGGGGTCAAAATGTTAACAGCACTATCAATCACAATTCGATCGCAACTAAAGAAGACGTTTACTGATTACTACGTAATGCGCTGCGTTGGGCTTCGTCCAATGCAGATGCTAAAATCAATAGCTGAGTTAACTAAAAGCTACAACATTTTCGATAAAAATTAACAATAAATGTCAATGAAATAACTATCTTTTTCACTGAGTCTTCCACTGAACATTTCCAACTATTTCGTGTCCGTTCTTTATGCTTATAAACAGACGAAAAAGAAGAAACGTTGTTATGACAAAACCAATCTACTACTACATCGACGAGTTATTCGCAAGAAGCGTAAAACGTCGAAAAGCTTGTACGCTTACCAACTATTCCGCTATAATAGAACCCAACGAAGGTCAAAATGTGTATTCGGTTCGTAGTCTCAAAAAGCTGAAAACAAAAACGATTCCCAGAACGATTTAGTCTTCTTCTGCTATAATCTGCCGAACATATGTATACGACTAAAGTTTCTGCCGTCGGAACCGCACTCCTTATTCAATAGTAACGTGTGTCTATTTCTCAAATCAGGACAAAATTATGTTACTATACAATATTATACGTACAATATAGCTAAAATAGTATATACATATGATACGTTAATGTCTGTTAGTGAAGTTGCTCGCTGGCGGAACGTATGCTTATCAGGTCGATAATGAATGGACGAAAAGATGATCGTGTGTGGGATAAACAGAATTTAAGTAAATATAAAAAATATAATTAAAAAAAAAGCTTACCGCAAGTCAGTCTACCAAATAAGTATATTTTAACTAACTATTGCATGTATATGGAACAGGGGCGCCCTAATTATTCTAACACCGTTACCTGTCAGCTATATTATTTTCAGCCCTTTGAAAATCGGGCTCAAAAAACTGTTATCAAACGCACCAGGTTACTACAAACAAATAAAGGGTTTAACGATGACTTCATCCTTATATTGGTTATCTTCTATTATAAATATACATCGATTGTAAAATAGATGCTGATGTTATTATCCAAGATCCACACAAATATGTAAAGTAACTAGATACAGCCCATGCATAAATCATGCTTCTTCAGTAATGCAAAACTGGTGTGGTAGCATTGAGGTAAAGTAACGCTAGGTTTTTGAAAACGCACAGACCTTGTCAATTTCGACGAAATGAAATAGTGGTTACCGACTATTCTTGTAGACGTTATCTTGCGTGCTGTTTTACCTGCATTAACTAGACAACTAATTTATCTAATTTTATATATTATACTTTCCCCAAGACGGGAACATATTGAACATGGCGAGATATAAATGGGGGCGTTATTCCAAAGGAAGTAAAGCTTATACCATTGATTAGAAAATTACGACAAACAATTTTCTATAAACGTGTGTGCATCCTTGTTTCTAATCAAAACTCTCCTCAAGAGACCTTGAGCTTCTCTTAAATGCAGTTCTTCAATAAGCCACAATTTAGTTTGGCTTACTTAGCACTAAGGATGGTAAAATAATGAACTATGAATTGTCCATAATGCGTAAGAGTTATCTTTCACTTTTTATAAATTATAAAATAATTAATTATAACATAAAGCCTATATATGCACCAATTCACATCGACCACGTCGCTTGTTCAGCGTGAGCTCATACATCATGGCAATACACCCGCAGCGAATACCCTTGTATGTTATGGATCAACCTGACTATTCGTTACCAGTGACAATTCGCGATATCCATATTTGCCTATCTCGAAATGATTAAGGATTTGGGGAAAAAAGCCCGAGGTCGTTGATTCAAGTTGCGTTAATGTATTCCATACGACAGATGTAGTTGAATAACGAACTCATTTTTTAAAAATTACTTTAGCACAACAAGTAGTTTTCGGCACCGATCGATTCCGCGGGAATTTTTAAAATTTTCCGCTTACTAATCTTGTTTGTCGCCTTCAATAGAAGGTGACGCAAAAACACCAATAGACCACTGGGACTGTGCGCACCATTGCTTATTTGATTTTCATGTTTCTATAGGTGTGGTCGCCCTCCACGCTCGAGTACTTCCGCCATGCCTTTTTATCGATATGGTTGCCTAACTTTATTATCTATCGTTCTCCTTTTAGCTCTTTCCTTCGACTTAAGTGTCACCACAGCACTATCACGAAGACTTTCTCGATTGAAATGTGTGACCGGCTGACCGCCTTTAGCAGACAGCCAATATGGGTGAGAGCATCACTAGCTGTAGGACATGATCTTTTCTCCACATATACATGCTGCGATGGAAAATCGTCTGCTTTTTGTTGGGCGATAGCTGCGCGCTAGTTTTTTTCCGTGTGCGGTAACACTAGTTCAACTAGCAACAGCAGTCGCCGCCGCCGCTGCTGCTGCCACATGAACAGTCGACGAACTAATCTGTACGAAACGCGATAGTGCGACCCGTTGATTTAGGCACACAGAAAGTTGCTGCATACGACATCCCCTAAATAAGAATATTACTACATCAGGTAACTATGGTGTGTACGTGTGTGGGGTCTATAGCAGCCTGTTGACACGGTGCGCGATCAGCTTAATGGCTGCTGTTGTTGTCGTTGTTGTTCGGCTATTTCGCTAATGTTTCTATTTGGTTAGCCTTCTTTGGGAGATTGATGACTGAGACCAAACGACTATACGAGCGACCTCTCTATGGGCTAGACCAAAAGGGGACCAAACGTCGACGCTTGTCTGGCGGCTTCTGCAGGAGCGCTGTGGTAACTGCTAGTTGTTGCTGCTTCGACTTTAGGTCGCGCTGCAACAGACTTAGCAACAATTGCAGAAGAGTAATAGTGGTCAACAGCGAAGTCGAAAGTAAGCATAAACTAACGAAGACGGACAGATAAACGGACCTTTCGGGCTCATTGCCTGCCAACATTGGCTGAATTGTTAATAGAGAACGATCACGTCATTAGACAGCGTGTCGGTGTGGGTCGCAGGTGGTGCAGCTGTAGTAAGTTCGTTGATGGTCAGGAACTCGCAGTGTTAAGAAGTTCTGTTGAAATTTCACATCATCGTGTGGTCCTGTCACGTATTTTAGTGTGTGTATCTTTCCCTGTCTATGTGTGTTTCCGTATCGCTCTGTCTGTCAGTTCGTAAAACAACAGGCACAATTACACGACAAAAAAAGACAGCCGTATCGTAGATAAGAAGCAGCAGCTAACGAAAAATCTTAGCTGAGTTCGGGCGGATATTGGGCGTTGTGCTACGCAATTACCATCTCATGACAAATGTTGTCGTTGCTTACGAAACATGAAAAGATAAATGGCAATCATCATAAGAATATGCGCAATAATTAATAATAATAGTAACAAGCGATAGTTTGAGAGATTTTGCCTGGATAACGTGAGAGTGCTATTGCGAGGTATACAATCATCTGTTCAGAGGTTAAAATAACAGTCATTCCTACTAGAAGCTGTTTACGCGAATGCCTTGTCGTAGCTGGAGAAAAGCCCCCTACAGCTACTTCATGGAGGTCGCAATCTGTATTGTTAGATGCGTGCGTGCTGTTTCTGTCATGTGCTGGCTACGTTTTCTCATATCACTGTGTTGTCTCTTCACGACTCGATAGGCCAACCGGACTCAGATGGAAGCTGTCCAAAAAGAAAAAGCAGAGTCCAAACTCCAAGGCCCGGGCCTGTTTTCCGAGGGCCTCCACTGCTCCGACACGGTATCTTTATATTATAGGCTGCCAAAAGGAAAGCACGCGCTCATCTAACAATACAGGTTGCGACCCCCCACATCAGCAACTGGAAGGAGCTGTAAGGGGCTTTTCTCCAACTACGACAAGATACTCGCGTAAACAGCTTGTAGTAGAAACCAACTGTTATTTTAAGCCCTAGACAGATGATTGTGCACTTCGCAATAGCACCCTCAGTTGTTCAGACAAGATATCTCACATTACTATTATTATTAATTATTGTGCATATTCTTACGGCGATTGCCAGCTATCTTTTCGTGTTTCGAAGGCAACGACAGCATCCGCCAACAACGCCCAGTATCCACCCGAACTCAACTTAGGTTTTTCGTTAGCGAAGTGTGTCTGTTTAGAGCTTAAAATAACAGTTATTCCTACTAGAAGCTGTTTACGCAAGTGCCTTGTCGTAGCTAGAGAAAACCCCCCTCACAGCTTCTTCGTCTGTGTGCAACAGTTGCTGATATGGATGTCGCAATCCTTTTTGAAGCGTGCGATGTACAGATATCGTGTCGGAGCAGTTGAGGCCCTCGGAAAATTGGCCGGGCCGATAGAGTTTGGACTCTGCTTTTTCTGTTCGGACAGATTCCATCCAAGTCTGATTGGCCTACCGAGTCGTGAAGAAACAACATAGCGATGTGGGAAATTAACATAGCAAGCATATGATAGAAGATGCGGGGTGGGCTTAGTGCGTAGCTGCTTCCTAAGACAAATCTGGGAGTTAGACGGTATTTAGAAGGGGAAGAGTAGCACCAACAGAAAAATACACTCACAACTGGAAGTAATAACGTGACTAATTCAGAGAATTCGGCTAGACACAGCTCAGGATAGTTCCTGATCTGTGTCCCGCCGCCAAACAGGCGAACATCTCGT
>NW_019215108.1:0-27046 GCF_002532875.2 Varroa jacobsoni | reverse complement strand
TATATATTCAGTCTGCTGAATGCATGACTTTATACTATGAGCCCGCAGTTATCGAAATTGATGAAAATATCTATGACCTCAACGATGCAAGGCGGATAGCTTTTCCCCTTACCTTTTATCCGTTTAATGTCGACGCGGTGGCCTGAACGGGTGAATCACCGCAACTTGTATTTTCTGTTTTATTTAACGATGTCATAGATTGAAATAGCTAAGTTTTTCCTCTTTTTTATTCCTGCCTATCGCGTCAATAACCAGTTGCATGTTTACGGAACGTCTGGGTCGACAACGCAACATCGCAAACTACATCTCATTATTTTAGGCTAGGACAGATGAAAAAGGTGTTGTCATCTGGTCCTTAAAGAATAATAAATCTGTATTTCCGTGCCAAAAAACCGAAGAGGAATCGTAAACGTAAGATAATGGCTCACAATAGAAAAATAATATGTCAACAGATACCAAATGACACTCAGTGTTTGGCATTGGTATCACGTCATAAATTGTAAGGCCAAAGCGTCTGTCCTTTTGCCATATATGACGCGTAGTTTAGCTGACTACGGACAACTGTAAATCCCTCGACTGGAACTACGAAAAGTTATTTGCTGCGATCAATTTTAATAGAAGCTATGATCTGATACTATTTTCGTGTAAAGGCTGGGCTTAGGAACATGCGTGCCGCATACATTCAGACGTGTATGCAAATGCAAACAACACACACAGAAGTTTCCTATAACGTTCGACCAATCATGGCAAGGGTGCTCCATTTAAAAACGAAACATAATTTAGTATTTGAGGAGTCATTATTATGGGCCATACAGAACAAGTCGGTACAGAATAAGAACGCCACTTACATAGGCTACCACATAAGTCAAACAAGGTCCACACGGTAAAAGGGAGCTTTCTATATAAACTGCATGTCGGTTCTTACAGGTGAACGCTTTTTCCTCTGCGTCAAATGAACTCTGCTGAAAACTGAGGCCTGATGCGCGCGCTCATTCAAAAACAACTTTTTTAAATTGCCATCTAAAATGATTAGACAGAGCCATAAGACTGAAGGTTGGCATACCCCTAGGACAAATTGCGTTCCACTCCCATTCGCGGCCGTCTACAGATTTTAATTTGGACCTTAACACAACTGTAAACGCAGAGCGGAATAACGAATCTAGTTAACTAGGCGGTGGGTATTTGAATTTCTTCTAAATAGATTAATTGAAGCATGTTTCTTAACTTAATACAGCACAAGGTATTCAGTCAATTCAAAATACTACCTGATCAAACAGTCACAGTGACCCAAGCAGATATACAGATGTTTTACGGGCAGACATAGAACAAGTGGCAATATTCAGTTGACCGCTTTATCCTGACAGCCCTGCTACCATCCCACGTGAATATCAAGTGGTTGTTAATGCTATTATTGCAGATTTTATTAACAATATGCCTACACGGAACTGTATTGGTTTGTACACGACCTGATTGGGACAAAATACCTAATGACTCCAAATACAACGACGTTACGCCTAAGTCAACTCGACAGGCAAACATTTTCGTCTCATAGGGTCGGTACACACTTAGCGGGCAATTACTGTACACGAAGGTAGATACGTTAGGTTTACTTATAATAAATTACACCATCATCTTCACCCTCAAACTGGCCGCTAATATTTACAAGACTCTGTAAAAGAATGCCATAGATTCAATGCAGATGATTCTTTAAAGTCCAACAAATATTTATTAAGATGATTACCTTCTAAAATGATCTCACTATGGATTGCCAAGTCGTTTCGAAGCAGTTGGGCATTTTGATCTAGTCGTCTTGAGCTGAGATACCGTATGCTAGTATAAGTATTGTACGCGTATGCCACCAAGTGACGTCTGCTCCCTCTTCCATCGGCATACAATGCTATCGTTCCTCACTATGTTTCTCCTTTTTTTTTTTTTTAATTTAAAATCCGGCAGCTTTCACTTCAGCTAAAATTGACCGCAAACGATAGTGCGCTCCTGTTATTACACGTTCGTCCTGGCAAGCCTTTCTTTTAATCGGCACTGCTCGTGGCGTCTGCTACAAATAAAGACTACTTTATTTGCAAATCTTCTTCGTGGGCCAATGAAAAGCGGGATCTTTCAAGTAAGCAGCTAATTATGTTTATTCTAACATCGACAGCTTGAAGACTATAGCCTGAAACTAATTACTTTTCGTAAAATACGTACATCTTAGAAGCTATTCGCTATTGCTGTACCTTTTCAATAGCCGGATCTCGCATTTAACGTATAACAACGCATTGGCTACTGAGAATTTCTCGTGAGCAGCACGGTGGAACCGCCACGTGCATGTCTATATGAGTTCGTCATTGAGATCGAACAAGATCGCTCCTCGCTTCACTTGAAAACTATACAAACGAAAGCACCTTCTTCTTAGTTAATCGTTCTACATCATTTCGCTCATTTCTACACGTTCGAAATAAAACAGAACCTATCAAAAAGTTTTATGTGTTTGACATTGATCACATGGCCAACTGCTGTTGAGACGAATGTCGACCTTGTATTGGTTGTTCATGTTATAGCGTATTCTGCCTTTCGGATTTAGGTTTGATAATAACAATGATGTTAATCATATAACTGTTTTGTTTTGATTTTCCTCTCTGTTGACACTATTGACAATAAAATAAGGCTGGTCATCTGCCATGACGGCCTGTAGCTCTCAAGCTCTTCCACTAGCTACGATTTCTTTTCTCTATAGAGCCTAGTAGCACTTATTGGAAAAGATGTTCCAATCAGTCAGCGGTCCCAGCAATGTAGTTAGGTTGCTGGGGAGCGAACGTGTTGAGGCAGTGCTAGTTACCGATATTACGGCGTGATACGAGTTGCTTCCCCATACTTGATTTTCGATAGCGAAGCTATATATATTTAGCTGCCTCATCTATATAATTATTGCAGTTTTTTTTGTTGTTGTTTAACTCTATTGGACACCCCTTTCCCCTTTATTAAGGTTAACCAATACGACAACCTTTTAGGGCTTGAAACGATATTCGGGTTGATGTATTTTCGTCAGAGTTGAAAACAGTTCCAGACCGACGCGGGTCTGTGTTTCGGGTTTGTTCGATGACACAGGTAGACTCACCTAACAGTCCGATCCGGCGGAACACAATGATGCAATAGCGAAACAATGATTTTTTGGTAAATAAAAGCGCAGCCTTTATATGAGCAATAGGGCCAAAGTTTGCGTCCTACGCTGTACGAAAACCTTAGCATGTAACGATGTCGGCTGTAAAACAAACATTGACGTTACACTTATAGGCTAATTATTTATCGTACAGAACAGTCTCCGGCCAATGTTGTATGATTCCAGTCTTCGAATATGCTAATGACATGTCTATGCTAAGACAACATTAAGACTTGATGGTTACTGGTAAGGGAATCTAAATCACAAGGCATAGCGTCTCGAAATCGGACTTCATCGAAGATTTCAGCTGCTGCCTTCGAGCGTCGACCTAGCACAATCAAAATCAGCCAAGATCTGGATATCCATTGGAAGTTGCGCGTATAGATCTGCCAGCGATTTCACTGAGATGGCCATCGACCTACGCCTTGAGCAGCTGGTCCGGTTATTTATTTATCATTGTATCTGCGTGTCACCGCTGTCCACGCCAGAAGCATACGCTGCCTAATTTCGACAGTGAATCGTCTCTCCATATGCTAATTTCAACTCTCGTATTTTGTCAATTATGCGATGAATGTTAGCTTGCCACTTGGGTCCATTGTTGCAGGTTTTGTAAGTAAATCGTTTCCTGTATCCTACTGTCAGTTACGTTTCTCACTCAGCGTTCAGGAAGTCGCAGAATTAACTCGAAAGTGAGATTTTACGCTACATGTCACTGTGAATGGACTGAGACGTAGACAAATGTTGTTAAATACATTTGCACGAAAATAACCTGTAACCTGTTTACTGGATCGATCAAAAACAAAATCGGTTACAGTTATATACGAACGCCGTTGACACGGTAGACTTTAATTCTCTGATGCAATTTACATTTAACAAATAGAAGTGAACAGAGACATGTTAGTGAAAAAAGTAGCCTTTAGAGCCAGCGTCAATAGTGTCATCACACGGTGTATTTTACGTCTGCCCGTGTTCGAGTCCGAGCGTTGGCCACCTCGGTTTTTAAATATTTTAAGCGTTTCTCTGACCCTCTATCTTTGTTTGTTTATCGAATAAACTTTGTTGCATTGGGAGATGTCCTGCTTTCATAGCAAATGAGTTCAACGTGCATTAAAGAGCATCAGATGACTAACAAAAAAAACGTACTATTCAGCTGGCCCTAAAAGTGTCCCTTACTGTTAGAAAAATAAGAACTAGCAACTGGTGGTACGAGTGCTTTCTTCTGGGACCTATATTTTTTCATTTGTACAGCGTCCTCACAATCTGTTTATGTATTGTCCCTTTCTTTTTTGATACAGTGCTCGAAGTGGGCACGACTAGAAGGCCAGACCTGACAATCTTTTACACGTCTCGACCACAGGAACTCAGTTGAAAATAAAAAAATATATTAATAATAACAAAAATATTATTAACTTGGTCTTATTTCTACGTATCCACGTACCCAACTCTCGATTAACCGAAACGCGATATTATCCTTGCCTCTTTTTTGTTTCTATTCCTTAGTATATGTATATCCAATATTGATGACGAAACAACTTTCCACTTTGATGGATAGCTGATCACAGATGAATAATGATTAGCAGCAATAATTAATAATTATCTTGTTCCTATTAATTATACTGCAACGTGATTCGGCCACTGCACCAATGGGAAAATAAATAACATTTTTCTGTGCGTAATTTTCATACTGCGTGCCTGTCTTTCTGCTGCGCGAATTTTCTCAAAGTTCCGTCCATTCGAAAACGCACGACAACCTCTACGTAGAGCTTTTCTGAGTCGGTAACATTTATGCCGCCTGATCGCACTGCTCATCGGTGTATATATATATATATATAGAGAGAGAGAGTGAGTGAGAAAAAGAGAGAGAGAATCAAGACACATAGGTTTCGTCGTTGTAGAGGCAGTTATAATAAGTCATGGTAAAAAAAAAGAAGCGGCAAGACGACAACGTGCGCCAGCTACCCGCTAGCAGTTTATACGCACAGTAACGCTATCACTGCACCACTCATAATTATCCACTAATAATAAAACCGCAATGCTGGCCAGATGTCAAGCGGTCTTGCCACACACTGCACATATTTCTGCATCCTTCGTACCGCCTCGTCTCCGTTACGGCTCCAGCACCGTTAGCATCAGCTGTACGCTTCTCACTAGGAACGACTGGGGTAACAGCCGACAGGCCACCGCTAGAAGCCTCACCACCCCTAGAGTCGACATCATTGTGTGTTACTTGTCACGTCGCAGACACGCCGTTCAGTCAGGTATGTCCTCGGCAGAATCGGGTAGGCGGACACACCCGACTTAGGAAAAAGTCCCCCGTCATTCTACTTCGTTGCCCCGACTTCGTTTCGCAACGCGTAACTATGTTCGATAGATTCGCGCAGTGCTATTGTCGTCGGCTGCCTGTCGGGCTCCACGAGTTCTGCGAGCGCTGACAAATAATAGAGACGGTACTGCCGGCACTGATAATTGCACCAGTTTCACGGCGGATGACAGCTACACGGCTCGGCCGCGTGGAAAACCGCAAATCTGCCACAAATTGTACGCCACCGGTCCAACACTATTTTCGCTGTCGACGGATCCGCGCTTCTGAGAGCGCGTTCGAAAATCAGCAGTAGCGGCGGTAATATGAGTACACTATTTGACAACAATTGCCTGCACGACCCGCGGCCTACGTTAGTTTAGCGAGTACGATAGCGAGTCATCGTCTTCGTGTGCTTCTGCTGTTATCATAGCTGCTGTGACTGTTCATACTGCTGCCTCGGCAGCCGCTGCAGCTGCTATTGCCATTTCCATTCGTTGCTCCTGCTGATTGCTGCCACCCCTGAAGGCTGCTGCTACTGTTGATGTCAAGCGCATGTAACGAAAGTCCTGCAAGTTCCCTCCCTATACTAAGGCTGCCTTTCAGCCTGATGGTATTTCGCCTGTGTGCTGTTCAGCCTCGTAAATGCTGCTGCTGCTACTACTACTTACAGCGCCATGTTATCCATCGCTTGTTGGAGTTTTGTTCGTTCGGTTAGCCGTTGGCCGTTCACCGTGCACATGAAGTTCAGCTGGTCCCTTTCGATGGGGTAAATGTAACCCGAACGCATCCCGCTCCCCCTTGTTTGCTGTAACTCCTCTTCGGTAGCACCCGCTTTTCATCCCTATTTGCCCTTCCCTGTCTACTCCCACCTCCATAGTGGTCTTGTAGATCGAAACCCGAACCCCGTTCGGTGCCACATTACCCCTTCCTCATTCCCCGAATGAGCGCGCCGCCGCCACGGGTACTCAAGCTGCACCATACCATATACCCGATCGCAGCTGCTGTTGCCGCCGCCTCTGCCGCTGCTGGCGTGTTGTACACAAAGAGACGCAAAGTGGAGAGGGCAGAAGCTCCAACCAGTAGAAGCAGAGGGTACACGCAAAGGCCCCCATGCTACCTTTGCTGTGCAAATCTGGTCGTTGTCTAGTGTGGCATGGTCCGCACTGCTGTGTCGTTTTGCGAGCTAAAATGGAGTTCGTCGCAGCAGCGGCTGCGCGAGTCCGGGTCAGGTCGTCTGTCCGCAAGACACTGCGAGTATACCGGATTTTGCCACTGAGGCCTTAAGCCTGCAGCCTGCGACCCTGACCTGCTGAATCACCAGGGCACCACTCACGAACACCGATTTCAAAGCAGGACGCGGTAGAGATAATGGTCGACGTGGCCGCCATAACGAGCATCACACAGTACCGGCACAGTTTTCGCTAACAATCGTTTTATCATAGCGGTGGTGGCTCGAGTTGCTATTCATTGGCAAGAGTGATGGGTATACAGTGTGCACACAATCTAGCGGAGTCCACACTACGAACGACTGCTCGAAAAGCTTGGAAATAGCCGACATAGTCACGTAATATTACAATCTATTTTCCTAAAGCTAATAATGCAAAAATAGCTATACCCGGACCGAATAGGTGACATTCTTGTTGAGAAAATAGGTTAAATGATTAACCCAGACTGAACGGGGACAACATTCGAAAACATAATAAAATGATTGAATAGTTCTTAAAATATAAATAATGACATGATAAGAAGAACGCATTAAATACGTGCCGTCATTTCGAGTCCATCGTTTGTAGCAAATAAATTGATGTCGTGAATCTTAGATGGCGTCAGTAGACAGAAAGAGTTGATAAGATGATGACAAACTTATAATGATGTTATAAGGACTAAAGAGCTTAATAAAAACGAATATCAATTCCTATCGGTAATAATCTCGGACCCAACGTTTACGTTAGGAGACATTAGGTTGTTTGTTTACTGCGAAAATTCGTCGACATCTTTTTCGTCCTTCACGGTATTCAAACAAGTACTGGTTTAAATTGAGGACATTATAGATATGAGTAGCGACCGAACCGTAGATTTCTTCTACAACAATAACAACAACCCTGCTCTTGAGTCTGCGCGAATATAAACGCTTACGCAAGGATTTTTGTCACGCAATTAGGAGTCCGTTAGCACCTAGAATATAACAAGAAATCGATAAGTGTTCTCGGTAAGATCCGCCACTGCAACGCCCTTAATTCTATTTCATAGATGCCTCTAAGTGCCAATTGCCCATTCAGTGTTCCCTAATCGGACGCCCGTCGTCTCGTACTCGAACGAAAGTACAAATTGATAATTTTTTATTAGTGCATTAATATCTGAAGATGCTGATCATGCGCTGTGCTGGGTCAACTAAATGCGTCTAAGCTGCTCTTCAAGAGCCAATTTTCGTTCAGTAGACGTTAAAGATATTAAAGATATAGTTAGTAAGCCATTTGCAAATCTAAACAATGACAAACAGGTAAAAGGCTCTAGAGAAATGAAGAACTGATTTTTATGTAGGAGAAGCGATGAGCCGACCAAGATTGCTTTTTAGAAGGATTACATTGGTAGAAAAACTACTTGGCCCTGGATTAAGTTCTATAGGTCGAAGGATATAGCCATTTCGTAGTTCGAAAAAAGACAAACTTCAATAAACAATCTTGTCTCAATTTAGTGAATATTGCACACATCAACGCTAAACGTCCAAAAACTTCCTCAAATACATGCGTTGGCGTTTTCGACCCAAATGTCATGATTCAAATTGGTGTTGTTTGAGTAGCGGTAAAACTTTCTTTTGAGATTTTAATAAAAGTTGTACTGCACGAAACATTAAGACCTTTGCCAAACAACATGACGGAAAAGTAGCAATTAAGTCATCGTTGCTTTGAACGAACGCGTTACTATTTGAGAAGGAACTTCGATACGTGTAGTTAATTAATTGAGGGAAATTTTATACAGGTTAAAAGCGATTTTTCACTAGCACTCCAATGAGCCACGGTCAAGTAACAAGTATTCGTTGGGTTATACGCTTAGTATACGTAATTAATGCTTCTTTCTGATCTCATGCTATAGAGTCATATACGGAAAGTGGTATGATTATTTTTTCCTACCTCAAATAAGTCGCTACTTAGTTAGTTGAGACTTCGTATGTTAGCGAAAACGTACCGCGAACGACTAAAGATTAACACAAGATAACTAGCAGAATCGATCTTTTTGGGTATAAGTCATCTCCACACGCCATTGGTCATTAGTACCGTAACATATATCTGCGTAAGCTCGATGATATATTGCTTATGCTAATTTTCAGTACCAACGTTAAGACTGCCTACAGCCTGCAATAGCGCACCTCAAACGATACCTTTGCTAAGGATTAGTATTGCGTAGATTTATGCTCAAAACCTTAATGTTTACGTGGATAAGGTATCAAACCACGAGTAGCTTGGCAGAAAGAAAGTCATGCCAAACAATTGATAGCCTTTATACTACACAAAGGGAAACCAGTTCGCGGTAATTTAAATTTATCATATAACAATAACTGCGCCAAAAAGCGAGATTTCGTGCCGGAAAAAAATAATTTTTTCTTCAAACAATACATTAGCGGACAGAAAATTTAAGCCCGGATGAAAAAGGCGTTCACCCGGGTCGGAATCAAATAGAAGCCTGTTTGTGAGCTGGGTATCTTCCAAGCGTGTCAGCCTCTTCTTCAAAGACAAAGGTTTTGTTATAGTCTTAAATAAGCTAAGTTTACAACAAGATGTCATTTTCGTTTATTCAGCTGTACGCTAAAACACTTAGAATGCTGACAGGCATACAGCTGGGAACATGCACTAACCAAAGGGTACCGAAATCGTTTTCAATGTACCTATGTCCTATTTTGGTGGCATAATCTTCTACATATTTCTATATGTTAATTAGCACAGCTGAAATAGTACTTCTTATTTTTTACGTAGATTATAAAATTTGCCCCGTATTTTTTTGTGGGTACTAAATTAATGGATCAGTTTAGGATCTCTCGGTCTTCTACTGAGCGTAAAATATCTTATTTGAGCGAACTGATCAAATATTAGTAGGCCATTCGTAGAACAGAAAAAGAAAACCAATCAAACTCAGTTGTTCTAGCTCTCTGATGTAGAGAAAAACTGATAAGTATCATATCGTAGACCGGGTTAGTGGATCTGAATAGATCATAGGCACGCAGATGATCTTTGATTTCCTTGCCTTTCAGAGCATCAAAAGGTCACTGAGGTACGAAGAACACATGCTCGATACGTAAATAAAAGTCTGTCATCATAGTCTGTCATGGTACTTCGCCATTGATTCTAGCTGCAGCTGGTAGAACTTGTACAGAAACGTATTTAAAGCTGACTAAATACTTGCAATCGATTTTTTCAAAATACTTATTATTTCTATGGCTGCGCGAAAGGTCGCCGTAGCGTCTGCTCTCATGATGAGATTTATCTTAGTTATGCGGTATGTGTAAAATTACAGACCCGTAATGAACTTCTCTATGTAGTCTCGTATATAAAAAAAATGCAAAAAAAATTGGTTAGAAGCTGCAATGGAAAATAGATAAAGTGAGTGATTTTAACTGAAAGATCTCAAACACTTCGCTAATAAACGCTGTAGATTAAATTTAGAAACAACAAACATCTACGAAATATATAATAACCCTAATTTCTAGGCGTGCTATAATGTCATGAGTAACCTAATTCACTTATTTTTGCATTTAGATCGTGTCCCCATTCTGAGCAGTAAGGAACACACCCATCTAGCAAACCAATAAAAGCTGTTTCAAAAAGCCAACGTGACTGAAACGGCCGACAAACACTCATACGGTAAGTAGACAGTACGTAGCTGAGTCTTTCTAGGGGGTATTGATCTTTGTGCGCCATCTACGTTCACAGTTTACCATACTATTTTGGTTCTCGGTTGTTTAATCGAGCACCGTTCTATTTGTGTTTTTTGCAGCAAGCGTGTGAAGAAAGATATAATTTTTATTTTCTCCAGATGGAACAATGATCTCAAACAAATGTGGTCAGTAAATTATGAATTTTATGAAAAATATGAACAAGCGTTTAGTAAACGAAGCTACAGAAACTACTTATTCTCATTTTAATGTATAAATTCATGGAAAAGTTTTGATCAAAATTTGATTCAGTGCACTATTGAAGCTTCCCGCTGTCACGATCTACGCTAGCACCTCTTCCGACTGCCATAAATGAACGTGCAGACCTTTGACTGCTACCGCAAATCTTCTCGAATTGGCAACTAACAGAGACCGGAAAGGACGATCCCCAACTCTTGCCTGTGTACTACTGATACCTCTTCATAGTACTTTTTTAAGGTCCTTATTTGAAGGTTCGATATTGTTATTTAAGTTCTACATCGTTTTAGGATAGTTAGCATGAAGGATAGGTATTTCTATATATAGGAAAGGCAAAAAGGGGCCAAAAAAGATTAAACTTTGTATGGAAATTTATCGCGCTTTGTTTGTATGTGTATGGATCATTATGTGATAAGATATATTTTGATATAACTACGTGTAAATTAATGTAGTGTGGAAGCTTTGGTTTATAACTAGTCTTAAATTAATCCTATTTCTTTCTATTTGGTCCTGTTTTCATGATATATTGCGCGTTTGAATAATTTTTTTGGGATCTATATACGTATAAAAATCATAAAAATGACAGTAATAACAAACTGTCTGATTATACTATTATTGGTAATGGCACATACTTATTAGTCGGGTGATAATCAGAAAATTATATCGTCATACAAATGCATAATGTCCTACTTTAGCTCGGTAAATGTGCACCTGATTGGGTAATGTATACAATAACAATTATTGTTGGTGTCAGACTCTGCTCTTTAAATCACCCGAACAGACTGAGTTTCTAAGTAGTTATGACTGTCATCTTATATATTTTGCTGATATCTATTTACATGGTAATCATATATATGTATAAGGTCGGGCCATTTAAATTCGAACAAAATTTGGCGAGCTGCTCGCCATAGCAAGTATACGTTTAGCCGCTATTCTTGCGGCTAGAAGGAAACCAGTTCATCCAAGAACAAAACAGTAAATCAATAAAAAGTTGTTCGGTGCATCGGTTTCGGAATATGAGCAAAGCTCAGCTAGTACCCAATGTGTCGTCGCGGAAAAAGCTGCTCCCGACCGAAGTTGTAAATTTTCTTTTTTGTCAGAAATCGAGGTTTACGTTATTACGAGCTTTCACATAGTTCTTGAAAAATACAAGCAAGGTTCTCAGGAGGCAAACTGGAAGATTTTCAATACAATTTAGATTTCATTTGAAAATTAGTCAAAGTTGTCCTAAAAATCATGTTTACACCCCGGATCTTAGGAATTACTAATAGGCCTTAAAGAAAGATATCAATAATTGGGTTGTCTAGATAAGCTCCAACACCTGGTTCTTTAGGGACTTTCTGTATTGTGTCGCATCTTTTCGACTTTTTGTTTGTTTTGAATTCTTCCCTTTTTTGGGAACCTTAGCTTATTATTAGTCCAAAACTCAATTTCGTTGGACTTTTAGTATGTAGTGTATTCGAGATACATTTTAGCGAATTTGCACCTACCAATATCGTTCGACGCACAGTTCTCATCAAAAAGTTTTTTGTAGAATGAAGGAGAAGTAACTGGAAAGGGACTATGGAGTGGTTTAAACGCTAACCCGAAAATGTAATTGTGATAAATGATGGTTATATCGAATAAATACGACTTCTAGCGTATGTGCATTGAAATGTGTTGATATTTAGATACAATCTCTGAAACAAGCTAGAAGAAGAGGTCTGGATTTAGATACATAACGCTGTATATATACGATAAGTTTGGGAGGAATTTCCTAGCCTAGAAAATATGAAAACTTCCGTAGAGTTTTCAGTGTAAAATATCGGAAAACGTACTATAATGGGCAGTTTTTGTAATGGTTGAGAATTTGTGAAACGATCAAATATGGAAGTTGTTCTTAGCGGAATAAACGCAAAAAATGATTGACAAGGCGGTATGGAAGATCTGCCACAGAATAGTCAAAAGACAATAAAGGAATATCTATTTTTCTTAAAAAGAAAGAGACTTTATATAAAGATGTATAAATTTCGTTGCTAATTTATTGTTCGTTCACTATGGAGCTTTCGCACACCGAACCCTGTACCCCGCGTGCTCGGGTTTGTATTTTGAACTGATGTCATTTCAATACAAAGCTTTCAGGCATCTCTGATGGACTCGCTTTCTCTTTTATTAATTGCGCATCGGTCCATCTTCCCGTTGGGTTTCTTGGATGGTCGGCAATACTGAATATTCTGTGGGGGTTTATTTCGCGCTCTGCCGACGTATCTGACCGTATTGCAGTAGTGCAATACTTGAGCTAAAATAAATGAATAAGTGAAGCAAAGTAACAGAATGATTAAAGCAATCGTTAAGATAGGGTAATATGGGGAGGTAACGGGATAATTTGGAAAATTAAGTGGCTTAGCTGAAAGATGGTTAAGATAACATGTCGTCCCGTTACGCGGTCCCGTTATTAATAACAATGGTTAAGTTTCGTAAGGTTAAAAATACGTGAGCACATATGAAAGTTTTGCTCTATTCAGGGTATTTTTCTGCTATTGCTTTACAGATATCTTTCGCACGAGTGGCTTTTATGGCTAAATGTTCTATGGACGAAATGCCCAAAGATCAGACATTGGATTCATTTTAGAAAAGCGTTTAACTTGATGTGGCGGGAATAAGCAGTTTCAGGTTTTTTCAAGCCCGCGACTTATTCGTCCAAATTATCAGCAACGATGATAAGAAAGAAAAGGCAAGAAATGTGAACGTAAATACAAAATTTATCTACTTCCAAATCTTTTATCTAGCTCATACGTTACGACGACTCCTTAAAATCAGTTCAGCCCAATCAACTAATACATTCGGTAGATGACCAGAAAATCTGAGATCTAACATGATTTGCCAATTAAAGGAAGGTCAGCTCATAGGATGAACATATCTTTTAAAGCTTCATCTAACCATGGTCCTAACGCCCATTTTTTAACAAATTATTATATAATTCATTGATAATCGATTGTGATCATCTTATTATAATGTTTAAGGTCGATGTAAATTTACAATTCGATCACACCCTTGTTGACTTTTACCTCACCAGTCTAGATCTAATTTCAAGCTAAATACAGCATAAAATTTATTGATATGCAAATGAAAACAGCCCAGCTCCAACACTGTTGCATGAAAGAGGCGTTTAAATCGCTCAAGGATTCGTGTCCTAACACTGTGCATAAACAAATGGATGTAAGGAGTATGAACACATGTTAGAGAATTACCCATAATTTCGAATGTCAACTAGGGCTACAGCCACCAGTTAAAAATACAAGTTAACTTGAAAGCTAAATACAAACGTATCTTCCTCATCCAATAGCTAAATAATCTATTGATTCTGTTTACCCTCTCCAGAATTCGTGCACTCTGTATAAACTAGTGCCTGGCGTGGAAAGAAACACTCTTAAGGTAATGGTCGTTCGCTTAAAAAGCAATCGTTTGCCTCATTCTCATCGAATTCATTCATCGTATTAACCACTTAGCTCAATAGTAGGCAGCCCAAATCGCACACCCGTATTGAACTACCATTGAGCTATTCATTGTTTTGATTGCCAACCCACCTAGTCAGGTAGTATTGCCTTACGCATCACTTTTCAGTCGGTGTTTGTTCGCGCGTTAATGCTGAAATCCCGTTGGTGCCTGTCTGTCCGTGTTTGTGTGTGTCTTGGTGAGCTACGCGCGCTAGTTAACAGTTCTTGTGTCAATGTCGCTCGTTTTTCTTACTCGACTATCATTCCACTAATTACGAATAATATACATATGGGGCCGCGCTGCAATCGATGGCTTACTGAGCTGCGAGGTGTCGATCCGTCGATTTGCCACCAATTGAATGCGATGCTCCGTGGTGTTTGCTGGCGAGTGGGAGAAATGGGAAGAGACAGGCAGAGACAATAGAAAAATTAGTGGTACTAGTAGTGGTACGTTAGCGCTGGTAACGAACTGCTGGTGACAACAGCTAGAAATGCGTAGATAGCGTGGTGAGCAAAATAGAAATGAAGTGAGTTTATATGATTGCAAGTGATCAAGGTGTGTTGGTGGCCGCCGTGGACACGATATGATATGATACCAACAGCCGCATCGGGATCAGCACGGAGATCTGCGAGAGTCGTCTGGAGCATTGTCGAGACGAGTAGACAATTGAAGAAAAACATAGCCAGTAATACACCGGTAGCGGCAACGATCAGGGAGATTCGCAGCCAGGCAGCACATAGACAGCCAGCCGCTGGCAACACACAGCAGCCTCCATGCATTCTCTATGCGTTGCGCCGCTGTTTGACCGTCAACGTGTATCGTCAGCAACAACAACAGCGACAACCTGGCGCTCGTACTCTGTAGTTTAGCGTAAAACTTATCGCCAACCAACGCCTTCTGCGTCGAGCTACCGTTTTTGTGGTGAGTTGGAATGTGTGGCTGTCAAAGATTTGGTCAGGTACAACAACAACCGACAACGCCGTATAGATAAATGTGTGCTTCGAATGTTTGGCTGAAGTCGGTGCGTGGCTGCTGTACGATGCTGTGTGCATTTTTCTGCGTAGCAGCGACTCAAGGAAAGAAGCCGACACAAAAATCGTTGTGATACTTTTTTTTTAACCGAAAATTGAATCGAAGGATTATTGGTATAGCTATTGGTGGCCTGTTATAATTCACTCTTTTCTTGCGGCTTGTGAAGGAACTAGCTAATGCAGAAAAGAAAATAGGATAGTTTGCTTTTGAGGACCTGTCACTGTGTATGTGTGTGTGTGTCTTGATTGTCAGCAGCTTTGTTGGTCAAACCAGAAGGTGTTAGCGAAAATACGAAATGCTAAAAAGTATAGATGTTCGACAGCTCGCAACGAAACTATAAAAAAATAACACATTATGCATTAAAATATATTTCTCATAGTAACAAATTCTCGTGTGCGTTTTCCATGTGTTCTTATCTAGAAATTTAGCTGGTCAACGCGTAGTGACTCATAGGTACATTGAAATATATGAAAAATGACAATGGAAAGCTGGTGCAAGTATTACGAAATACAATAACATGAATTTTTTCGGATGCTGTCTCTCAATGCATTGTGCCGATGATGCTGGGAATATCCATGCGACTAAACCTTTCACAAGAGTATTTCCCCGATGGACGCTTTGTTCATGTGCCGTTAAACGAGGTATAGTCTTTATATGCCGATTTGACAGAGGGATCTGCCCGATAGTCTCCACAATTATATAGCGCTAGGGCTGTGACTATAACAACCATTGAGTGTTATGGCGTCCACTGGAGGACAATGTAATTTTTGTACCCTCTTATCGTACAGAGACAAACTGAATAATGACAACATTATGAACTACGCACGGCTCAATGTTTAAAAAATAAATGAACATAGGTGTGGGGTAATACACTCTACAAAACAGGTCCATATTTACCATTATGAGATATTTTTTCTTTTTGAGGCTAATTAACGCTCAGAATACCAGCTTCTATTAACTCATACATAATTCTTTGGTCGGTAGATCTAATATGCTTCCTGTTTATAAAATGAGCGAAATTAAGATTATAGGGGTAAGGTGACAGAAAGAAGCGATTTCATTCATTCGTCTCAATCCGCCAGGTGGGGTGTAACGAAAATAGGAGATGAAATTGAGAAGCGATCCCTCATCTCTGCAGTAATCGTAAACTCGGATCATAACATATCTACATACACTAAATGTTACGTGTGTCCTGTATTGTCGTATGCATTTAAGTTATTAGCCGAATATGCCACTAGTTGATCATTAGTCAAAACTATCGATGCTTAATAATGGATTACGTATGCCTCTTCAAGTATCTTCACATATTCGTTGCTCCAGGAACCAAACAAAATATGACACATTCAATCGATACATAATGAAATCAGCAAATTAATCGGGCTCGTCCATCATAATTGATGAGAATGATTCATCCATCCATCTGAACGACACTTGATCACAACGCAGGTTACAGTTTTGTGACATAAACAGTTATAATTCTGAGTATGGCTTATTGCGCAGTTGCCGGAGGTGAACTTCGTTCACTTTCCAGTCATCAGTTAAACTAAACAATAAAGATTACTGCGGCGACTGGCGCCACATCATCCTAAGCTTACCTATCCAGCTGGCGTCGTCGCTTACTGCGTTTAGCTTATGTTGCCTTTTGCCTGTCTACCTATTCCCACTGCGTGTTTGCCTTCATTGATTTTCTTGTAAATGGTGTTATATTATTGCAGTCATTACTATGACAGCACCAACTGTTAGATGCAGATTATTGTTTATATTGGTATGACTTGAAAATCAGGCCAGAGTGACTAGAGTAACGATGCCGCGATGTGGTTTGCATTGTGGGACGAGTATAACCCATATATGATAGTTTGGACTAGCCATCCAGTTGGCTGTTAAATAATAATTTTTTGTTGATTTTTATATACAGGCAACTATCATACATTATCACTAATAAAGGTTGTTATTATCATTATATTACTTTTATAAAATACTAGATAATTCTTTTTCATAGAAGATGCCGAATTGAAACTTGATTCTCGCTTCATTTGATTCTTACTAACCTTTTGAAATTTCGAGCGTCCCACAATAAATTAAGCTCCATCCTTCGTCCCTTGGACAGTTGTTTTAAGTCACTTTTGTCTGGTGAGCCTTTGATTTAACAAAACGCAAAACTTAATGACTCGGTTCATTGGTTTATTGCAGGTAGATTTCTCATAGTTTAGACCACAGTTTTCAACTGGAGTACCGTGAAGTACGGATTCTTTAGGTAACTTTCGTACGGTTCGACTATAGCTGCCGGTATCTGTGGCGAAGAGCAGTCCATCGTGCCGACTCGTGAAGGGCTTTGCTTGTTCTGCTAGAAATGGCTGCCTCAATCAAACCCCTGTCAGGTGGCCAATTTATGTCCCCCGAAAAGCCTCAATTGCTGTGCCGTCTCGACGGACACACAGACACCGTCAATCAGGTATAATAATAGATAGAAATGTATGATTTGGTTTTGATTATTTACAGAGTACGCTGCCTTCGAAATCGCATTAGTATTTTTGAAATTTGTTCACTGGCTTAAGGTCCCTTCTCAGCAACACATTTTTTGCCTCGTCCCGGTAAATTAATAGGTTTTCGACCGTTCTAATGTCAGGCTAATAGCACTGATGCAGTGCTACTATATTCTTTTAGGCAAATTTATGAGTTAAATCAAATATTGGGTACGCCACATCAAATAGACATTGATGGTTTAATGCGTTACTTCGAAAATGTAAAATATAGCTGAGCAAGATTTCTGAATAAATTACATGGATTTTTAATCGGTATTGCAATATTCTGTGTGAAATGTGCTTGAGTATTTTTTTTTTTTGGTATTGAAAATCGTTTTACCTACGCCTGTGTGCTACATCTCTGTCCAAAATATTTCTAATCAATAGATAAAGTTAAGATGACACTTCTTGTTGTGAACACTATGCTTTGACTACATAATTATCCATCCATAAATTACATAGTTACCGTAATTTTCTAACTCTGCTGTAAATTGGATATTTAGGTTTTATGAAGAAGAGTCACAGTTTGATAAATTGTATTTTGTATGCTGCTATAAATAAACATCTTTGCAAGTTAGGTCGCACGCATCAAAGCGTACAATTCATTTTCGAAACACTTACCCTGGTGGTACCACAATAAAAATCAATGCAATTCTCATTTATACTGATAGATGCTTATTACTGTTATTGTGTGACGTATAATGCAATTATAAATCGCGCAGGTTTCTGTTAACATAACAAGATATTGTACTAGTACGATACCTACGTGATCTTCAGAATATACTATGTAATCTCATTGATATTTTGGCTTAGTGAAATTAGCGTCTCGAAAATTGAATTGTATTGCAGAAAATATGTTAGTCCCAGTTCTATGAAAGATAGCTACAACGACATGGTTGGCAACATATTAATATGTCATTTATCTCTGATCTCGGTCTGCTTACTCCGTAACTAAAATTCGTAGATTAGTTAAAAAAAAATAACACGTTTTTATTACAATTTACAATAAAACATATACCTCTGTATATTATGTGTATATAGATCGTATAGTTGTACCTATATACAACTGATATGATGAAGCAGAGATGCTGGTATGACACATCACAGCATTTGCGGGCTAGATCAGTAGAGAATGTATGATAAGGTATTGTAGTCGTCTTTGTTTTTCTTCCGGTATCTCGAGACCATCGCAATGAAATATAGACTAAAGAGGTTATGCTTAATCTGCATCAAGTCACCATCTTTACAATTTGCCAATAGTTCGTTTCGTAATGGGCATGGCTTCATTTATCATCGGTTATCATTGAAAAATGCGAGACCTTGCTGTGTTCTCTTGTTTTTTTTGTTAACTAATTCCGTATGCCTCGTGTATAATGGCAACTGGCAATGAATACTGCCACACCGTCTTCAAGGAGGTACAGACATTGCGTCTGGTACCGATTACAAGAGATCATTTGTACAAGAGATCGGTTGCAAAGGAGCATTTATCGATACCACAGTTGTTAAACTCATACGGTTTTTACTGATGTTGTTTTATCTAAATCATATCATTCTTACATGCCGTCCAGAGCGTGATAAGCCAGCTTATGCAATATTTAGAATAATCTTGAGAGCGTTTAGGAGCTCTGAAGAACAGCACAAGAAATCTGCTCCGCGACGAATAATTATGTTTAGACTTGCAAAGCAATAAAATGTAAAAGCTTTACATTAGCTAGCGCTGCCTATAGGTTCAATTTGATTTATACGGGTTCGAAAAGAAAAAACCGGTAAATCACATTGTTGTTGATTTTGTATTAATAACTTTAATGTATTGCAAGTTTTAGGACCTCACTTGAATAATGCTGGGGTTCATAGTTTTGTTATTATTACTACCATACGCCAAAATAGAATAAAGTAGTAATTGTGTGTGCAATAGGCGGCAAAACAGAGAATTAGCATGTGGCGTTGTTAGCACTTACACTACCTCATATATAGGATAACACAGTCGGCGCTCAATCAAATAGATTCAAATAAATTTCAGTAATTTTCACTTTCAGGTAATTACGTAGCGCTAAAGGGAGATATTTTCAAACAGTTTTTGGCTTATGAAAGCAGCGTTATTCCAGTCTAGTGCTTTACATACGGATAAAGATAACTGCCGCCGCCCTTTGAGGCATTTTGTCGATGCAGTGATGTGTTATCAATGAGCGGATTCTGTTGCCATACATTAGTGAATTTTTTCACGAAGATCTGAAATATTTGAGGTATCCGGTCCTTCTTAAACTTGTGATTTTAAGATTTTTTCAAATGTTTTATATGAAATTGAATTGTGCTGATTTAGTAGACTACGACAGCACCTGAACGTTATTGACAGCAAATAGTCTAGAGATACTCCAAGCTCTATGACAAAACGCCCCTTTGTACTTGAATCACGATTAGAGTACCATTCCTCTCTGTAAGGTAGCATTACTTAAGCATATCCCAGCCGCTCCGGCATTCCTTGGGTTAAATGTGTTGTCTCAGTACATTGGCCAGAAATCATAGCCCAGGTCATAACTTTTGATATATATCTAACCTTCGGCGCAACGAAACTTGAACAAATCGTTTGTTAACACACTTCCTCGACCACTTCCATATGTGATTTTACCTGAGGAACAGGCTCTCAATAGCCCCATTTTTAACTTGGTTTGCGTAATGAAGACGGGCTCGTTTACTCGAGAATTTAACCGAAGTTTCTTGGAATTTAGTCTCTTTTGCGAAGTGTATCTTTCTATACAATGAGTTTGTGCTCTTTTAATCTGCTTTGGGGAACATTATACGGGGCAAATCTATTCTTTTAAAGTTCGTGAATAATAACACGGTTTTTCCGTTTCATAGTACGCCTTTTTTGATTCCTGTTAGCGATCTTATGCGGCAACAGTTTCAGCAGTTTCGCGTTGTGCAGATTTCTTTTGACATAGGAATATGCTAATCAACCAGTGTTTTCTGCTTTTCAAATGCACTTGTTCGTCTGAGCATTTTGATACTTCGCGTACAAGGATACGCCAAGTTATAAGAAAACGCTGAAACAAGTCCAACTCACTTGAACACCACCGTTTAGCTGTGCAGCGCCGACAGCAGTCGCGTTCAATAGGGAGATAGAACGCTGTACATAATATAAAATATTAGCACGAAACGTAAATGCTGAATTAGTTGAAATCCGATTACAGCAAGCTATTACGCTTGCTATCGCTAACATGCGATATGTCACCTCTAGGTATCACGTCGTTTGTCGGCACCTTACCAATTTTTGCCGATATCTTCGTCCACCCGCTTTCATAGGCCAAAAAGCGTTTGAAAATATGTCACTTGTGCTGTACAATTGACCCTGAAATGATTTTATTAAGCTCATCTGAGTCTGCTTAATTGTATAGAAGGTCCGCAACCTTCAGTGTATCTCTGGTAGCATAGGATAGAATTTATGTGTAGCTGTTGTAATAAAGCAAAGTTGTGGCTTACTTTTCACTTATTCAGGTTGTCTTAATTGGAGATGCCGATGATCTCGCAGTAATCTCAGTTTCGGACGACCGCACGATTCGAGTATGGGCAAGACGTGACACAGGACAGTACTGGCCGTCGGTATGTCACACGATGCCAAGTTTGGCCTCGGCTATGGACTACGACCCACAGTTGCGAAGGCTCTTCGTTGCGATGGACAATGGAAGTATAACCGAGTTCGAGCTCGCAGACGACCTCAATAAAATCACATACCGAAGGTTGGTGATTCATTTGATGAAGTTACTTCGTATTCATAGCTTTTGTTGAAATTTACAGCATTTTGTGAAGCATAGTATTCGGTATTCGGGTAGGAAAGGCCATTTTCAATAGCCTTATATAAGCACAAGACCTTTGTTAGACAAATTCGTTTCGTACAGTTAACCATAATCATGTATTTGTATTGGATATTATATATTCAGTGCACAAAAATTACGATACCACCTCCATGCGTGGTATATGCAATTTCTGAGAGAATGAAATTATTAAACATGACCTAAACAAATGAATTAGTGGCATATTAGAGCACTGCTACATTTTGGTGTGCATTAGAGCTTTTGTTGCTTGTTATATTCAGATGTACTGAGTCAAATTCGCCTAACAGATACTTCTATTGCTGTTTTTCCTCTATACAATTGCAGGAGCTATATTGCGCACCAGCAGCGTGTAACCTCGATGAAGTTTTCCCCAGTAACGGAATGGCTAATTTCGGCTGGGAAAGATAAATACTTTCAAGTAACCAACAACATTTGCATATATATATATATATATATATATATATATATTATCCCATTATCTTTTGATTTAAGCGCATTGTATTATATGTTATTTGAAGTTGGTTATAATATGAAGCATTCGAATCGTTTCACAGACCCTGTAACTTAGACGCATCAGACTGCTTTATTCAACCATACTGCACTGACAAGTTGTAATATTGTTTGTTTTTGGTCCTATATTATTTTGCCTACTCCAGTGGCACTGTACAGAAACAGGACGCCGATTGGGTGCTTTTTTGGGATCGGCATGGTGCACAACAGTCGCGTTGGACCAAGCATCGCGGCATGCCTTTGTAGGTGACTATTCGGGCGAAATCACGATGCTCAAATTGACCGAAACCAGTTATCAGCCAGTTACAACACTCAAAGGACATTCAGGCTCGGTTCAATCGTTGTTGTGGGATGAGCGTCGAAGATTACTCATTTCAGGCGGCTTTGATCAGGTTACCTATCATTGAACTAAGATCGTTTATTTCTAGACAATTAGAAATTCTTACGTAGAGGTGTGTGCATAACTCTGCCAGATATGGAAGTGTAACGAAAAAATGATCATTGCCTCAACACCTAAGATTTTCCTAACTCCGGTTTTTGCTGATGTACCAATGGAATCCTACAGATCCCTGCTTTACCCCGTTAGTGCGCTTTTATACGTTTAGCTAGGTCGCTAACGATTTTTGATAGGCAAGTATTACCACCGTTTCCCTCGCTGGAAAACTCCACAATAGCTATCGAATCATATCTTGTTAACGACTATTTTTTTGGCCAAACAGATTATCATTGTGTGGGACATCGGTGGTGGTAAAGGGACGGCCTACGAGCTCAGTGGCCATCGTGCTCGCATCACCGGATTGGCGTTATATAGTGCCTCGTCACTGCTTTCAGTGTCTGAGGACTCGACGTTAGTCGTTTGGGATGTAGCCGCCCAGCGACAGGAGACGCCTGAGTGGACCACGCGGGACTGCTGTGAACGTTGCGCTAGGCCTTTCTTTTGGAACGTACGCGGAATGTTCGACCAGAAGCAGGCGAGTAGCGACACAGCTGCGCGCACGTACTTCGAATTCTGATGTCTGCAAAAAGACGCCATGCATTGTATCGTATCCACAATTGTTCGGATTCGTTTAAGAGTACGCACGTGCATATGTTGGGGTGCTGGTAGTTGCATATAGCATTTTCAAGAAGAAGTGCCATTGCTGTTTGAGGTTAGGTGTGAGGTGCCATCATAACGTCAACTAAATTTGTCAGCGCAAAACTTGAAAATTTTGCATTTTGTTGGTGATCGACATCCGTAGTTCGTGGTCCTGAACTACGTCCAACACATTGCATCGTGTCAGCATTGTACTTACTTAATAGCAATTCTAGGGTTAGAATCTTATTAGTTATCAAACAATAAAATAATTCTTTTACAGGTCGGAAGTCGTCAGCATCACTGTCGACGGTGCGGAAGGGCGTTGTGTGACGCGTGCTCCGAAAATCGCTCGACACTTCCCCGGCTTGGCTTCGAATTTCCCGTACGCATCTGCAACGAGTGTCATCTGCATATCTCAGACGGAGATCGGGAGCCATTGGCGAAGTTCCACGACCTCAAGGCTCCTGTCACAGCAATGTCGCTGTCAGCCGAGTCAAAGACAATGGTTACCATTGGCACTGATCGAAGCATCAAGATTTGGGACCTGTCCAAGGTGCTTTAGAATCGGATTGGCTAATTAGCTAAAAATTACTCGGTAGTTGAAATAGCCAAGATATTACTAATAAAACAAAACAATTGAGAAGCTGAAAGTTAATATTCATCGTAAGAAAGAATACATAGTTATATTTAAGAATAGAGAAGAGATTAGTTATGACCAAAAGTAGTGGACACCTTAAAAAATTGGGATTAAACGAAACAGGCAATGAAAACAAGCTGAGTATATATAATATATAAATATACTCAGAGGGTATACATAGATACACATACATCAGATTATATTAATATGCGTTACCTATATATGTACTGCATAAAGAATGCAGATCTTTGATGTCGAATACACGAATAATATATTCATATGGTAAATGTGTAATGATCGGCCTTGTGCTTAATTAGATGTGTCTCACATAGTTGGCAAACGGGAAAGAAAAGAAGAAAAAATGGTGCCAATATTGACACAAACTAAACGAGCACTAAATGCCGGCGGAAAGCAGCAGCTTCTTGAGTCGGCCCGCTATTTTCAATGTTTTTTTTTGCCTATGATTTTAGCGGTGTACGATGCAAGCCCTTTCTTCTGTTTTCGTTTTCACCATCGATCCTACATACTGCAGCAGTATTTGAGAACCCTTTTGTTAACAATAAACGCCAATAGGAAGCTATAACGTAAGCGATTAATTTATCGCAACAATTGTATTATTGTTGCATATAATATAATATATGTCAGTATGTATTATGTATGAGCGAATGCCGTAGTTTCGTATATAAAGTGAGTGACTGGGTAACTTTGCTGTATAATTTGGGGCGCGTCTTGATGCTAGCATTCGATGTATACCATTACCTGAATAACTGCACGAATACATGCTAACAAGGAGAAAACTAAGTCTATATAGAGATTTCAACAATAACAAAAACAAACGCTGAAAGAAAACTGTCAGAAACACATATTCGGCTTTTGCAAATGATTTCTGCTTAGGAAAACTGGACTGCTGTGGGCAATACAATTGGCAACCTTTGTATTCCGTCAGTTGTAGTTTACTTGTTATTTTGCTAAATTTATTCTATAAAATTATCGATAGGTATTAGTATACAACATCTTTTGCGTGCACGCATGTGATAACGGGAACAATAATATTCTACATAAACTTTTTACAGTGACACATTTTTTCGTTATATCGGTTTTGTGTTTGTATTCAAGATGGAAATCATAATTTATATTGGATTACATTCTCTGTTACCAACTCGAGTTTCCATTTTAAAACTTTTTGAGGATAGTTTGGCTTTTTTTTTTCAATAAAGTGGCCTCTTCAGAAATACTACATTCAGACGTCTTTATAAATTTCTGTAGCGTACGACCTATCTGAAACGCACATATTCGCTTCTTGTCTTCTGTATTCCCTAATACGCTGAGTTCTGTAATGCCTCTTTATGCTGCTTTCAAACAATATACAGTTCTCATTGCGTAATTTTTTCGAGAGAAGAATTTCACATTGTACCAGCGTTTACAGTTTAACCCATCTGACCCAAGAACTCCTGCGCTGAATGCAAATGGGCATCATACTTCCCCTCACATTATACTAAATCCATATAAAAAGGTTTATTTGATTTAAAATTAAACCTACCGACGTTTCTTGTAAACCCATTTCTACTTGAAAATAGTAAAATTGACTGGTAGCAATAGAGTAAATATGGTAATTAATGTCGAAAGCGAAATTTTCCTTAAATCCTACTACCATTATTACTATGTGTATTGTTTTATGCACATTTTTTAAAGTCCAGTACATAAAGCACATTAAGCGTTATTTTAGTGATTAGCAGCATCGTATTCTCGTGATTCCACAAAGGCTTAATGTATTTACTAACCATTCCGACTGGAAGTCGGGCCCGCGTTCAGGTAAGTATGCCATGTTTTTCAACAGAACGTAAATGCCAAGTAAGCATAAAATATATTTTTTGGTTCCTAATAAAACATTGTTCCTGGTGGCAAAGAATTACTCTGGAATTCTCTAAAGGAGCTCATTTGTTAGCAAAATTGTATGTGCATAGGAGCGTTCAAGAAGGTTTCTTCAAACTCGCGATACTTTTGACATTAGACAAACAAGCGGGTAGAGAACCCAGGGAGAAAGCCCAGAGCGATATATATAAGAACGGAATTCACTTATTTCATTGCCAATGACAATAGTGAATGCATCTCTAAAAAGGAAAATCAAAACTCAATAAAAAAGAAAAAACAGGTCATGAGAGAACAAAATGTAGGTAGAACAAAATATACGTTGTCTCGGTCGTTCTTACGGAACGGATGGTAACGAGAAACTGGCATATGTATATAATATACTAAGAGGAACATTTATCAGTGAGTAAGCAGCTGTGTAAGTCTGTGAATGAATTTGTGTTCTCGTAAACATATTCAGTGTGTGTCTTTCTTGTGTACCGTACTTCCAAGATTCGTCCGATGATTTTGTTACATCAGTGTAACACTTTGTTTGTATCAATAGATTCGTTTGAATGCAGCATCTGGCTAATGAGCTTGGTGGCAGCTGCAACTAGAATGGAGGCTGACCATAATTGGCGTATCGACTATCTCTCGAACCGACAAAGTCAAACACATGTTTAGATTTTCTGATCTTGTCACATGATTAAAATGCGGCTACTAGTCAGTCCGCCTATGCAGGTCGACAAAGGCACTTGATTTACGACCATATTAGAGGTAGAATACATTCGAATTTTTATCCTGCCAATTTTTTATCTGTTTACGTTCTCATGTTTTTGGATAGCAAACTGAAGTTGTTACTTGACTTTATTATATAGGTTGCGCATCATACGCTCGTTTGAACTAATAGTGATTAAATAAATACAGAAATAGCGTAATATGGACGAGATTAAAATGACAGGATGAGTGAGTGTGTCAACTAAATGTTGAAAAGCACAACTATAAGGTGTGAATTTTAGCAGATGGATCGCTGAAATTGCTTGACATTCTTTGCATACAGTTTTCATTCGTAGATAATGGACTAGCACGTGTGATGGTAATATAAGGTACAGTAATGAGCATAATGTTGAGAAAACCCGAATATATGTATAGTCACACCAGCAATTTACTAATAAAACAAATTTCATTTGTGTCTTCTTCCGTATCAGTTACTTTATTCCTACATGAATTGCAAAATCTAAGAAATTGAATTTGTGATTGTATCCATATAGAATTAGGATTGGCACTTTAGATGAGTTTATCGTTTGATATATATTACAGTATTTACCTAACTTGAATCTAATATGAACATATGGACAGTTGTGACTTTATTATGATTAATACAAAAACTTATATTTGCTGTTGTCATGTTCTTATACACAGCGAAAATTATTTTGTGTTTCCTGTGATGTTTAATTAAAACGAAAATTGTATCTAATAACTATATGATACGACTAATTGAAGTTGCTATATACCGAAATAATAAATCATA
>NW_019215107.1:0-27121 GCF_002532875.2 Varroa jacobsoni | reverse complement strand
TATATAATGTGCTGAATATGGCTTCTTAATCAGATTCCTTTCTTTTGCTTCGTTTCTAAGGTTGTATCTAAATAAAAACAGATATTTTATTGAATTTTGTTCTACTTATGTTTTAAGCTTCATTCCTGACAAATACTCATCATTCAGTACTCAGTTGCAGTTCTCAGCGTCCGGTATACCGCGATTACCGCCTTAATTTCGGGACTTAAGCTACTCATGAGTTACTATCGAAGCATCCCTTCTTCAGTCCGCAAATGACTTTTAAGTAGTAACCGTGCGAACTCGTTAAACTCTGGCTTAAATGCGTGACATACAAACACTTTGGCGGAATTGGATCTTGGGCATATACCAGGCCAAAATTGTCGAACTGCAAAGGGTCAAAACTGGATACAAAGGATACAAAGAACGCAACGAATTTCCAAGAAATTGGCCGTTGAAGCTAGTTTAGACGACACAATCGGTTACTGGTTTTCACCTGTTCAAAACAACTGTTAATTTTTGTAAAAATAAAAAAAAGAGGAGTGTATCCAAAATAGCTTTTTGGGCTCCATTGATGCATTTTTAAGCCTCCAGATTTTAAGTTCTACTTAGGACCTTCTAGTTTGCCTGCAGGAGATTTTGCCCGGGCTTTTCAGAAACTGCACGAAAATTTACAACAATACAGATTTTCGATTTTAGGTAAAAAAAAAAAGTTGACGCTTAGCCCAGCGTGAAAAGAGCCCATAGATGATAGGTGTTAATTTAAATTTCAAAAACAATATACTGTTTTCCGACATGACAAATTCATTGTTTCATTTGATAAAGGACCAGCCTTTTTTTTGGTGGCAAGAACAGTAAGTGAACGCAGTCTTCCTTTGACACACAGTTTGGCAGACTTTATCCGAATTTAAACAACCTACCCAGTATGTATACGTATAGGGAGGCACTTCCTTACTAACTAGTTGATTGTAAAAAACGAGTGTTGCAGATGGCATATTTATAGTAACAAAAACGAATTTTATCGGCAAGAAAGAAGGCCCAGGATGTTTATTGCAATAACTTCTCAAACAGTATAAGATTCATTTGTTTCTTTAGTAAACTTCTTTGTTTAATTGAATTGGTTTCAATGATCGGTATAAACTACCATGGGAAAAAGCAACGTCTTTCTACATTTCAGACGATTTCTCAAGGAAACAAAGCAGATTCCGATAACTCTGGATAACCACGCGCATAAAGTAGGACGCGTCGCTTATTTCATTCATTTCTATCAACGCTTTTGAAAGCATCGAAGTCGTTGATTGTCCCGATCCTGCCAAAATGGTCCCATGCATTTATACACTTATATGTACAAATGCGAGAATTTCCAACGGCAACATATAAGCAGTCTTTTAGGCAAACTGTTATCGTTGCTGTCGCCGGGACCGCTTCCGTCGTTTGCCGTCCTCAATTTGCTGCCCGCTTTTTCCTGCACGGCCAATCTCGACTTGTACGTGTCTTACAGCAGCTTCTCCGACCGGCAAAAAAAACTCTCGCGAGCTCCACCCACGAAACGCTGTTATCCTTTCTCAACAACAAGTGAAAGAAAGCGCTCAGCCACCGTTGAGTACTCCATGTTCGCCGGAAGCCTCTTTGGTCTTTGTACTATCGAACAGCAGCCAAAGCCATACCAGCAACAGTGGCAGAGTTTGCTGCTCCCGAGCTACCGCCACTCCTCCGGTAGCTTGTCTTGAACTCAGCTGTTTCCAAACATAAAGCCAGTGTAGTTTCTGCAGACGCCGAAGCGGATGCCGTTGTCTTCCTCACCGTTGTCGTCGTTTTTGCCGTCGTTATTGCTGCCTGGACGCAGACGCGGCCATGCTACGCTATACCCGAGCACAGTATGCGATAGGTTGGCGTACTTGTGCGCCTTCTTGCTTGCGTCTACACTTGTTCCTTTGCCTCGACTATCCCTGGGCCGGTTCGAAGGACCCCACCGCGGTGCGGTTGCTATGCCTCTTCTTTCCATAAGTCCCGCGGTTACTGCCTATGCTGCGAAAAGTATGTTGCTTTCTGCCGTCGTTGTTGCTGTTGGGTGTTGACGCTCGCTGAGCCCCAGTTCATTCCACTCCGTCTGTCGGCTGTTTAGATGTTGAGTTCTGCTGTCCTCCGGCCTGGCTGCTATCGCGAGGCGTATTTTTCACAATAGAGAAGGCCATCCTGCAGCGGACAAGTAGCAAAGCAGCAAACGGGATCCGGCCGCGACCAGCACCGTCGAAGGTGTGTCGGTCGATGTCTGCAGGGAGTGAAGAATGAAGGGGATCTGTGAGTCAATAGCAAGAAAAGAAGACGAGAACGTACGCAGCGCGAAAAAAGGGCCTCTGGAACAACGGTGGCAGACTCCACGTTTGTTCCACGTCTATAAAAGCTACTACTACAATACACTGCACGGCTGTCGAGTACTACGCACAGCTCCTGCAAGACGAAAACAACTAGTACTGGTACTAGAAACAAAGCAAAAGCAGCAGAAAGAAGAACGAGAAACCGATGAAAGAAGTAGATGTGCCTGTGGAAGCAAAGGGATCGGCATTTTGATGACGCTATATAGTAAGCGAAAGTGAACATGCCCCTCGGCTGCCTAGCAGGTGTAGCCACGATCCGCAGTAGAAGGGCCATAGCAAGCAAACTCTCAGGAGAACCGTATACCGACGAACATAAGAACCCTTTGGTACTCTAGCGCAAGCAGATCCTGAAACATCCGAAAGGCCCCGTATTTGGCCGCATAGAGCCTCACCTCAGCCAGCAAACATTCGAGTGCTTCTCTCATCTCTAGCCGCCAAAACTTTACGCACCAAGCAGCCATTCCTGGTCCGTCCAACGGAAGAAGCAGTTTACATTCGTTTAGCGACTTTCTTCTCTTCCCCTCCGCGCGACTTCAGTCCCATTCTCGTCCATATCCTCTACTAAGCACAGGTTGCTCCGTGAGTTCGTGTTTTCTCCTTCTTTTCCTTCATCTCTTCATCGTCTTTCCCTGTTTTTGTAAAAATTGACGCTGTCTATACTGTCTCGTTTTCTCTGGTTGCTTCTTTAGCTGAGTTTCTCACTGCTATTCACAAACTACCGCGACCAACGATCAGCTACTACGCACTCATTCATAGGGCCACCATACAGTGCTCCTAGAATTGATCGTCACAGAGGAGGAAGCTCTAGCGGCAGAGGTTTACAAACAGAGATCGCATACGGAGTAGGCTGTACGACTCTGGTGTGTACTTTTCTGTTTGGTGAACGACTACCTGGTCAAGTAGATCGCGTCCCGCGCCAGGCCGAGTAATGTAGCAAGGCTTTTCCTGTCGTAGCATTAAACGATCTTCTTGGTAAAATGCGTGGTAAACAATAGAGTGAAAGCCAGTAAACGCAGCAGATTTAAACGAGGGAATGGGTCCTTAGGATACAGCCTCTTTAGGCCGAACAACAGAGGACCGATAGAACTCAGTAAAGCCTACGAAATGGCCGCCATATTGTGAGGGACGAGAAAGAGATATTAGTAACAATTGTTGTTACTGTTGTTATTTTGTTGTGTTGACATTGTCACTGTAAGCTCAGATAACAGAATCGTAAAGGTGGACTGAAAAGAAGGAGTACATGAAAACAGAGAAATACAAAGTTGGGGGCTTCCGTGTACCTGATGCTTGTGATGACGTGGAGGGACGCCAACTTTGTGTACACAGAAACTAAACTTTTGCACAAGTTATTTTTTTTTTACTTTGATTCATTTGCACAAGAACAACCATACCGTAGGTTTTTCGCTGTCAAGGCATCTATGATATAGGGAAGGTTGCATCGTAAAGAAACAATACCTGTGTGACCTGCTTGTAGAATAGACCGGACCTAGGTGGAAATGTAACATGCTACGGCAAAGAACCGCGTCTATGGCGTCACATAAAATGATGTTATAAGCTGGTGTCTTTTTTTGATCATTTTCCGTGAGATGGGCAAAGTATTTGGTTAACCATACATTAAAAGGATGATTGAATGGCAAGTTATAGTATATGACAGCTAATAACGAGAATTAATTAGATAGGCTTCCTCGTAAAGCTTACCAGCGTTTAAAGAAAGCTATACTTGCTACTAGTAGCAATAATGGGAAGTTCGATATTTAATCTGGTAGGGTCACCTAACCTATATAGGAATTAATTTTAAGGAAAATCAATTTAAATTATTTGTAAAAGTAAAATATGATCATATGTCTTTTCCTAATGTACTAAAATTTAGCTTAGGGCCATTTCTTCATTACTCTGGGTAATCCATTAGTTTCCTAGTATAATTTTTAGATGCACTAACGGATATGAGTCGTTGAACACCTTTTGCACCAAACACCTTTGCAATTCTGTGGGAAAGTCAAAAAGTGTTTGGGTAACTTCAATTGATTATAATTATTTGTGGAAATGTTATTATTTTCTAGTACTGCGTTTCTAATACTGTGTGGGTTATCTCTTTGCGACAACTCGAAAATAGAGCCGATAAAAAACATTTTTGTTGTCCCTTCTCCCATAACCACGGGGGAGCGGGGTGGAGGACGACGTATTGGTACAAGCATAAGGAGGCTGTAGGTGTCTTTTATTATAAGAAGACGCGGAATGCACACTTAAGCATTTCTATGCACAACACCACTAAGTCGCTGCAATATTTTAACAAAATATTTCGATTTGTATGCCCGGTATTGTTGTCAGGCATATCTAGACAGCTGGTCCCCAGAGCAAAACGAAGCAGTCCTATATAGAGCCTGAATTTATCCACCTAATACTCTTTGGCTTAGGGACCAGTTGAGAGGAGGCACGTTATAACTACATCATCACGATGGCGTAGCGATAGCGTGAGATTTCGTGCAACGTCCTAACATAGTACGCCAGCCTCGTAGCTTAAATGACTGCTTGCTCTTCATCGTGGATTATAAGTATTCCTAAAGAACTCGTAATAGACCTAAACAGGTTAATAATTTCAGTAACTCCTATGATAGAACAAGGTTACAGGTATATGACAAACAGTGATCAAGGCTTTGTTAGTGTTGGTTGGTAGAGTATTGGTAAACCGTGTGAATAATTCTGTCAGCTTTAAGTATAAAAGGAGTAGGCATGCCTCCTCTTAACTGAACGAGTTTTCCGGACGTATCAGAAATATTTATAGGCCAGTATCCTGTTGTACAATCGACTGGAAGATGAAAATCTTTCGGCTTCCTATGCAGTTAAGTTATATCTGATTATATACAGGAATCACTATGTAGTAAGTGATTACAGATAGTTTTGTATCAAACAGACTTTGTGCTTCCATTTGATACCCACTTAGTTAGCAATTATAAATCACATAGCACACATTACGCATTTCCTAAGTCTGAATTCGTATTTAGCTAACATTATATTTCCCTTTGGTTAACCATTTAACATTATTTGGTAGTAGTTTTGCAGGGCACTGATAAAACGTCATTTTCAGTTATTGAGTCTAAGTAACTATATATCTTCTGGAGGCAAATATATCTTCTGGTCAGTAAACTATCAATCAAATTTCATTTATACGTCTTTGCTGATAACAGTCAAAAATTTCGTATATACAGGTCAACAACACAATATCAGAATTAGTATGCAGAATTATTTAAAGCACTTTTCGTCGAATGGGTTATATGAGCCTTGTTGGGCTTGTGAAGCTAATAAGAAAATTTTCTAAATGTTCTAAAGGGCGTACCAGGGGGCAACAAGCAGCATGATAGCTATCATGCGCAGCGTTAGGCTCGTGGTAACCTGGTTTCCTGCAAAGTTTACGGTGGAACCCATATACGGCAAAGCGCGTAACGTCATGTCTATTTAGCTGCTTCGTTCCTTTCCACTTGTTGCTCTTCATCGCACCCTAACCAAAGAAATTCCCATCGAGCTCCCTGAATTTTTGCTTGCATTTCTTAAAATTCATCCTAAACATTTCTGTTGTTGGGAGTTCAAAGCGAAGGCGTAGGTTCTCGGATGGCAATAGCGAGTCGGCTGAAAGCAGATTCGCGAGACAAATTCAGGTGTAGTACCAGCGCTCTTTTGAGGAAGGAAGCTTTAATGCGACTTAATTGTTCGAGATTCTTTACTGTAAGGTCTTCCTAAACAACGCGGATCTTATACGTTGTGACCGAAGCTACCCTGAGGTCGGAGGAGCTGAGAGCGATTGCTATTGACGAACGATGAAGTGATTTAGTCGCTTGTGCGGACAATTATGCCTTTTTACGCCTTTCAATGTCATGTGCAATGAAACTTCTGCCGTCCGCAGAGAAGAACAACCCCCCACTACAGAAATCGGTTGACGTTAGCAAAAGGCAGCCTGGCGAGGTGCAACGTGTCACTAGTTGCTGTCTTGCCCTCCCTTCTAAACTTTTTCCTTTGCCTTGGTCAGGTTTACGGTCAATGAAAAATTTGTGACTGCCGCGCGGAGCCCAGTTTGAGCCCGCTGTACTTGGAATCTGATATACTTATATATTACTTAGTCGTCTGCATACAAAGTGACTTCGACCGACTTCGTCCGTCCTCGTATTTGATCACTAAGGCCCTTCAACAAAATAAAGAATAAAAATGGGCTTCGGTTATCCCTCTGAGCCGAAGCAGTTGTCGGCCGCTTTGTTGTCGATATGTTATTTTGTTCGCCTGTAGAATCGCAGCAAGAAAATTGAGCCTAATCATAGAAACACCCGCCCCGGCCAACGTGAACATAACTTTGTCCCAGGGCGCCAAGTTGAAGGCTGCCTTAAAATCGACGAACGCTACGCATAGGAGATTGCGCGGCATGGCCAGTGCTCTGTTGACGTCTGCGATTAGGGTCCTCCACGCCGTTTTTGTAAAGCCTTATCTCCGGAAGCCATGCTGCTCCGCTGGGATGGCGTATATGCTTTCTAAATAGCTGTCCGGTCTTGCAGTTTCGAAACGGTTTTCTTCGCTATTGCCCACCGTAATGACGACATAGTTAGTCGCATTTTTCTTTAAGGATGACTTACAGGGTAGCATCTCTCTACTGGGTTTAGAGTGTATCACCATGTGAACATTTGCTGCTGCAACATAGTGCTGGACGGGCGATTTTTTTGCTGTATCATAGTCTCGCATTGTGAGGTCTTGTTGAAAAATATTGTCTTATACGTAGGTACGTTCTTCCCGCACTGCAACGAAAAAGCGCAGCATGTGACGTATCGCTTCCCTTGACGCAAAAATATCTGAAGAAGTAATTTCTAAGGGCTAGAACTAATCGGGCTAGCCGCGAAGCTGCCCTGTTGCGTTAGCTACTTGTATCGTCGACGTTCTGCATAATCAAAGGGGTATCCAACCATTCGAGATATCGTTATCTATGAGACATCTATTCGTTTCGCGAAGAATCATTTTAGAAGCGGAGGATGAAGGGTAAAACTCGGGCTTCACCTCGGCAGTAAGCCTGAACGCCATCTAAGTCCTTCAAGCTAGATTGTAAGTATAGTTAAACCATGGTCTGTGTCACAGGGAAACGAGGGGCTGTATTGTAAACTGGAGAATTTCAACCAGATGCTGCGCAGAGGATTTAGAATCCACTACATTAGTTACATTCTAAAGTAACTTTGTGAGTCCGCTTCAGGAGCATGTCTACATCTGAGCGTCGCGACGAAACTGGCGTTTAACAGTCCGCATTAATGCGACTTGGGCAGTGAGATCTATTTCGGTCGATATGTGAACTCGAACGCTTGCGCCTTTTGACAGCGATTGATTCCCATTTTGAAATTTTATGCTATTTTTGCTTACGTTTAACGCAACCATATCACTAACCGAATTTGGCCGAAAAAAGGCCGTTCCGAGACAGCAGTCCGCAAGCGTGTCTTAAGTCGCCAGCGATGACCAGAAAAGAGGTAGAATGAAAAAAAAACAGCGCTTCGAGTCCACTGAGTTTCTTTACCGATACTTACTTTGATTCCGAATCTGTAGGCTGCAGTGAGACTTAGTCAATGATTACGGGGGACAATAGAATTATTCTCCATTAGGCGCAGCGTGAGGTTACCTATTTTATAATTGTAAAAAAGGAAAATACAGCCACTAGGGCAGCCAGGTCCGCTACCCTTCAGTATGGGCCAGTGCGCAGAATATAAACGCAGCAAGTTAACGATGGAACAAAGCTAGCTGCCCAAACTTCCGCTAGCACGAGGACGTCTATACTATGCACGACTTCCGGGAAGAAGAGCTCCAGAATTCCACGTGTTTTCAGGCCTTGCTGCAAGCTCTACAGTCGCCCGCGCGAGCGGTTGCGGTGATTCAAAGCGTTGCGTACTGGAACCGGCCTTTCAGTTGTCAATGATACCAGGGTCAGCTTCACGAAGCCTTCGACCGTTGGGACGGATAGGATCCGTTAACCGCAGTCCAGCTGCTCGGCTTAATGCTGCCTTTTCCGTCCGCAGCTCTAACGATCGCTTCGCTTGGCGGTAATTCGTTTTCTTGAAGCTAACCCACTATAGGAACGTCCGGCACTGGGAGTCCGTTTGAGCTGGCTGGGTTTACTGTTCAAACCCCCTTGTGCTGTTATCACCGATGGCCGTTGGGTGAACACGTTCTGGCTCCTTTTCGCTCAGTTAACAGGATTTTCAAGCCTAAAAAAACGTCATTCTCCTGGCAATGATGTAGATACTCCTTCCCGAATACCACACCTTTATAGCTGTACCGTCCACTTTCAACAACCAGGTGCTGTGATATGGAGAACAGAAGAGTCGAGAATCTCATTTTTCCTTGACTCGTCTCTTTCGCAATAATATTATTCGCCGCTTCGGAGTTCTGGTTGAAAAGGAAAATGGAGAGGACATATACTTATGACCCGAATAGCGAGGTAATTAACGTTTCAGAAAACTCTTCGTTTTGTTAATATACCTAACGTTTTTAAATTACACGTATTTATGACAAGCAGCCTCTAAAAACACCCTAACTGGCACTTCGGTGTTGTTGATATATTTCTTTGCTTTACAGAAGACATTGTCAACGTCCATTTTCGGCACCGCACGAATAGTGCTTACTAAAAATCTCTCTCAGCGCAAGGCCGACAAGTTGCGCGATGCTATCGCCCATCACTAACGCTGTTTTCCTTGGCGAAGGGTCGGCCTACCCACAGAACCTGTATGAATGTTTTGCATTTCAAAGCAGTGAGTACTTGGACGTTATAAGTGCATCCTGTTTGCCCACAGCCCAGTCGCGTTTCAGGTGGTATAAAATCAAAAAAAAAACAGGCACTAATTTTCTAGAGTTTCCTCTACGACAAAAAATATTAAAAAAATCCTATTTGGAATATGCAAAAAAAAAAAGCGTGATGACTTTGAAACTTATCCTTTAATATATATATATCTATATATAGTACCAGGTATTTTCACTGAAATTAATTATGCCTTAATAAACGAAACCTTCTTCAGGTGTCTGTGTCTTCTGTATGGCTATCGGTTCTCACATGGTCATATATTTCCCTCATAAAATTACATCGTCGCTACTGCCACGTAACAAAATGTAACATCCTTTCGATGGCAAACATCGAAAGTAGGGTCGAAACAATAAAATGTCTAACAGCTGAACAAAGTTTCCATCGCCGGCGGTTTATACTTTGATATTCTTTTTTTAAGCCTCACCATTGAAATTATAACTTTCAAAACTAATCCTTACCATAAAGAGCTTTACAGAGGTTAATGAGGTCTAAAACGTGAGCAAGGCCTATTCAGAAAAAGAACTTGGTAAATTTTAATTTTAGGGAAGTATGTGTGTCCTATGAGTATTCAGTTCTGCACCAGAGTATTCGAATAAGCTGATAGGTCTACTTTTAATACTGTCATTACTAATCACACTGGAAATCGGTAAATGGATTTTGTCCTTTTTTTTTTATATTGCTAGCTAGATAAAATTGCTAGCTAGATAGTACAGAAACATTTCTATCTTATAAACTATCTTTTATGAGGCTAAAGGCCAATGCATAGACTATATTCGTCCTGAGACTCTTACCGATTAAACCCTGAGTTTGGCAAGTTAACTTGGCAACTTGAGATTCTGGTGTAGATCTGTTTCAAGTATTTCTTCAGACCAAAGCTAGCAGAAACGGCTAGTAGGGCTGTGAGTTAATTCTGTATTCTTATGACTGTTATTTTCTTTCTTGACTCTTTGCACCCCCTTGACAGGGCAAGCCCCTCAGAATCATTATTAAAACAGTGACCGTTGCCCACCAACCATATATGACTGGCCAATCACACTTGTAAAATAGAAAATATTTCATTTTCTATGTATCCTCCTTCCGCGGAAAAGCAATTCCTGATGCTATACGAATGATACTGTCTCCTGTACGATCCCATTGCTGCATCTTCAACCCGAACAAGATCCGCATTATTATGTTGAACACTTGTAGCAATAATTTAATAGCGGTCGTTCCAATAGCCGCCTGAAGCGAACACCTGCTATTTGCATTCGCCCACTGCGTTGCCCTGAAGCACGCCAACGTATACTAAGATGTTGGCAGACTTTTTTCTAGTTGCACGTGTATGTGTACGTTCGTTTCTATGAGTATGTCACGGTTTTTTCGGCTCAGCCCGGTTGCGCGGTCATGTTACATAACTCACAACGAAACAAGACAGGACGAACGTGCTTTGTTACGACCCGCACTTTTTTGAGTCCTGTATTTGCTGCAGAAGGTCGCTGACCGTCTGACAATCACAATGGATTGTCTCAGCTGCAACACAAAGATAAAAAGGTAGCTTATTTTGCTAGTGGAGAACTTTAGCGCACCTCACTGAGTCTCTGGAGACGCATCTCGTTAACCCTATTACGATTTCGTTGCTCAAACCAGATGTCCAGATACTCCGCTGACCGAACGTTCATTTGACCGCCATGTTGTTTTTCGCCCGAATCTGCTGTCTATCCTTCTCCTGGCTGCTTTTCCTATTGCAGGATCACTGCGCACACCGTATCCACGTAAAGTTCACATTGAGATTAAGTTATTTTCCTCGCAGAGGGGCTTTTTCTGCTCATGCATTGAGTGCGACTCATTAACTGCATCGTTTGGCTCCTGGTCGAATGGATGCATCAAGACGGCTTCAGAACGAACAAATTCAATTTCATCTACTGATGCAAGTCGCGGGCTTCCTAGACATTAAAAAAAGAATAACTCTTTAGGTTTTCCTTGTACAGTTTGTATATCACTAAAAAGTGAGAAAAAAATAACTATTTGAAGAGCCTCATGCTTAGTTAAAGAGGCTTTAATTTGCCAAATGTGAAACTGTTTGTTTTAGCAGTTTTTTAAAAGAAAATAATGCACGTTCCTTACAACGGTGAAATATGTCTTCAAGGTGATGTTGGCATAGACGTTCTATGCTGAATCCAAAGTTAGAAGTCTGAAAAACCCTTCCCGTTCTTGCCTTGACCTGATCCATAATGAATGCGCAAATAGGAGCCAGCGCTCAAATGGACGGAGTACGTCAGAGGCAGAAGTAGGCGACACTGTAGCTTTATTTGTGTGACTGTTAAACGCATACATACTGCGCAAATTATACCTCCCATTTAAATTCGTCTGATCGTACATATTTATCCACGGACGTTTGTGACTCTACTGGAAACAGAAGCAAACGACATACACACTCAATCGGAAACAAATCTCTGCTCGCGCCCATAAACGACAACTTCTATCTGAGTCGATGCCCTAGCAGGACACATTTTATGATTGAGAATAGTATTTAGGGATTGTATTGTTTCTTACTCAACGAACTGTTTCTATCGAAAATGATGGATCTGAAACACAGCTGAAGTGGTACAAATGCGCTCGCCTTTTCTGGATACAGCCGTACTTCGTGTACTTGAAAAAAAAGATCTTTAAATTATCACTTACTATCTTGTTCCAATTTGTAATTCAATTTTAATTTTATCGTCGCCGTAAACACACGGACGCCTCCAAATCTTGTTAACCGCCAGAAGGCGTCTCTATTTTATGTAGGTTAGCACAGAGGGAATTCTAATGTATAATGGATACTTTTAGCAGTCTTTTCGTCAGACTACGTGTGAAGAATTATAGCACCAAAGCCATCCTCGAAAGCGGGGAGTGCGCAAGATAAGTTATGGCCATGTGATATTTTACATACAGCTTCTATGATCCGCTTCGTTCAAACTTCCTTTTAAAGAGAAAACGACTGTTTATTAATGTAATTCTAGGATATTTTCTTTTATAATTTGCATGTTGAAACTTGCAGTTTGGAAGCTTTTCAGTAGTTCTATATTATTTGCCTTATCTATTGGATTTCATTATTTCTTGTGTGAATGTTTGCGTGCGTTTCCCTACGTAACACATGGATTCCGTAACAAAACGATATGGATTTGGATGAGTGCAATGGAACGATAGAAGTTGTAACTTAATATTGAGACTCTCGATTGCCGCTTCAATTACAGCGGTTTGATGCTTCCACACTGTGTACTATAGATTTCTATAACATGTGTCTATGATGCCTTTTCAGAAAATTTGGCGCGAATAAAAACGTAGTCTTACTCTAGAGGCAAGAAAGGGCAAAAGTAGACAACGAAGTACATTGCAAGACGATATTATACTAATTCGGTATTCTTTTAGCAGGCAAGATTTTTTTTTAATTATAGAAAGTTGAGACCGAATGGACTTTGCAGGCCAGACTTCAGACTAAGGTATATATTTAGTACTGTGCGAGTTGTCCTCAGTGAACCTTGAATCTTGTGTTCATGCACCTTGATTTGGAACATTGCTAAATATTACTTCGTACCAAAGCTTCCAGGGAAGGCTATTGGTAGTAAGTTACTATCAGCTAGTCGTATATTAGTTCATCCTCCTGTCAGCGCGCTGAGTCCTGAACGGGACCTTGTCTCCCGCTTTTCCACTGAGCCAGACTCTATTGCAGCGTCCTACTCTTGTAATGTATCCGAACAGCTTCCATAGCTTCATACGGCTAAGTTGCCCCCTTCCCTTCAACACCTCCCTCTTGGTAGGGTGCCAGTTATCTAACCGTTCGTTACACCGCATAGGTATCCCACAAACTCTTTCATGCCTGTTCTGAGCATAGTCGGTGGATTTCTAGCTCTCAGATCGAGCCTTCAGGAAATTTTTGCTATATCTGCGCCTTTCATTAGCCACCAGGTCCTAAGTCGAGGCACCCGCCAGGACTATAGTGCAGCATTAGCACGATTACCTAATATGTCTAGATTGTCCTACGAGTCGCAGTTCACCGCCATCTTCTAAGCAGTCGTTGTTTTCCTCCGTAGCTGTTGACCGCCTGAACCATACCGACGATTTAAATAAGGCTATCGATCCTGCGGTAGGCATCACAAGCCCGCTGCAATCTGCTCGCTTGCGCCCATGTATGTTCTGGAGTATCTTGGCGACATTATTAGTTGCCTTGCGGGCCTTGGTTGTAGTTATGTTTATGTTCATTTTTTCTGAATCCTTTAGCTAGATGGAAGATATTTCGCTTAGTCCATTCTTTCGGTGTCTTTGCCCGTCAGTTGCAGGTTCAGAGGATCAACGGTAACGCCATGGGCTAGTAAAGTCGCTTCACACTGTTCTGAGACAAGTTTGAAAGTGATGCTGGTCGTCCAATCATGAGTAGATTGGAAAGCCTCCTCAGCGTTTAATTCCAGTTCTGTTTCGCCGCCAGACTATCGGCACAAGCCAACGTTTCCACTCCGCTGGGGGGCTTCTGTATGCGGGGAAGATCGTCATAAGCAAGATTCCACAACAGTAATTCAAGAATAGGGGCCCAGGGACATTGGCCGTTATGTTTATTTTCGTTTCCGCACTCGTGAGCAGTCGATCCCGCTGGCAGTGTAATATTATGCTAATCGGGTACAGTAGAGCCGGCTTTGTTCTGCAAGTATTTAAGATGATCTTTAAAGACAGGCTGTTGTAAGCATCTTTGACCCTAAGGAAGGTGACTACTGTCAGCCTATACGAGCTATGTAACACTTTTGCTTTTGCGAACGCTTTATGGATGGCCGCATTCTGGTTGCAACGGTGGCAATAATCCCTGGAAAGTCCGTTTAAGCGTTTTGACGGCAGCTGCCTGAATGCCGCCCGGCCTTAAGGCCTTTCATTCGCTATGCCGCCTTCGATACTTCCTGTGCCGTGATTGCTGGAATGTCGTTTCAGATCATTTTTTAGAAGATTTTTTAGAAGATTTTTGTACCCACGGAATGAACTTCCTTAGGATGCTCCGTTTTTCTTGTTCGGCTAAATCGATTCTTGGCGTTTTTTCTCGTTTGATCGTGTCGGCTTGTACGGGCGGCTCCAAAGGTCTTCATCCAACTCCGCAAAAAGGTCTTTCCAGCGTTTTCGTTAACTAACTGCGGTCGCTCGTACCGCCTAAGTGAAACCGATAACTCTTCCGTGTTTTCCCCATGCGCTCTATCAACTTTTATACGTCTCCATATCCGCATCTATTCCTTTCTGCACTTCTTGACATCGTCATCCCACCAATGCGTTGGCAGAATAGGGACTGACGGCGGATGGGTTTGGCAGCAACCATGTCGCAGACTTTAAGAAATGTCCTGTTCAGCCTTCTGCGGCTGCGGTCTCAGATGGGCTGCACTGTCCTCAGTTGGTGGTGCGGCCTTAATTTTTTCCGCATCCTTGAATTTGAATCGTGTGCGTGTAGGGGCCAACAGGTCTGATTTGTCTCTGCTGATCGAAAAATCAATACAATAACGGTTACTAAGACTAACTGCGTCCAGCGATCTGTAATTGCTTCCATCATCTCCTCGCTGCAGGGTATCAGATCCACATGCGATTCAAAAGTAACGCTTTGTTTAATGCGCTGAAAAATGGGTTTCCTGTTCATTACTGCCAAGTTGCTTGCGGCCGGCCGGTCTAACACGATCCCCACCACTTCCCCTATGAGACAAAGGAGAGCCGCCGACGCGGCACCATTAATATCGAGTAATAAGAGCTTGAAACAACCATCGGTATGTTGAGAGCGGCGAACCGTGACGCGGGAAAGCTGGCTGCTATATTACACAATAGTATGAATACAACAAGCGTTTCACTGTTTGCTCACAAGAGATTCAACAGTGTTTGTTTATGTTTTTAATAAAAAAATTGTTTTGTTATTCGATTGCTGTAATAGTGATTTCTCTTGGCTCAGTTTTAGCATCACGTTCTGAATCTAACCAAACGTTTAACTTACGTTTACTTGAACTTTTAGAAAGCGAATGCTACTGATTAAATCTAACTAAATTTATAAGTAAACACGTAATCGGAAATATTTCCTGAGGCCTATAAAACTGGTTGGATTGATCAATATTGCTGACGCGAGTTCCTGTTATTTTTTTCTACAATTATAATATATGCCCCGAACATACGTTTAGTCGTTGCGCTTCAAGTCGCACCCACGGTAACCCAATTATCGACAAATGATTTTGCTTGCTTGCTTGCTTGGCACACAAGTAAAATACAGAGACTGTAAATATAGATATTCTAAAGTCCCTCTTTATGAAATTCTAATTAAAAAAAAAGTTTTGTTATCGATACATTTTCAGAGAGAGAAATGGTTTACTAAATTTTAAGAACAACGAGCATGTGATGTTCATGAAAACGTGTACGAGTGTTGTTTCAAAAAAAAAAAATTCGAAGAAAAAAAAACAAATAAAATTGCTTCTAGACAAAATTCGAATTAACATTCGCTTCGATGAGGTTGGAACAGAATGAAGGTCCCTGACTGACGTGGGATCCTGTTTTGTCGGCGACTGTGAAAGGACGACACGTCCAGTTTTTATATGCAAGAGACTGGAAATTTATTAACATGAAAAAGTACAAATATAGCAGTTCACCTGTGGTCTGTGTTCTGCTTTGTCATTGTTTCTTTTTTGGCCTTCGTTTGGCTCGTGGCTATTTTACGTTTTCTATTTTTGTTTGTCATTTTGCAGTGTTTCGTGTGTTATTCGGTCTTCGCAGGCTCGACTGTGGACCGATATTTCGCCAATTTCTGTTGGGAGCTCGGCGGTATGTACTTGCTCGTATTAGTATATTAAGTTTGTCGTTATTAATTCTATTTTGTTTTCTTTGAAAGAGGTCTATAAGCTATGTCCAATTGCATTAGTATTCTGTTTTACTGTTGTTTTGCTTTGTTTGAAAATATGATTTCTGTAGTCCGTATATTTGTTGCTGTTGTTGTGGGCTTTCCGTCATCGTCGTCTTTTGGATTCGCTGTACGGGTACGTTACTAGCCCCTGTATATATATATATATATATATATATAATTTGCAGTATTATCATCCATAATTGGCATTCCTTTTTGTTTTTATAGTTATCTTTATCGTAACATCTATGCTGTATATGACTTTTGAAGCTTTATTAGTATAGTATTGTTTGACAATAATAGAAATTCGGCATTTTACACTCGGCTTCAGCATATATACATACATATATATATATATATATATATATATATATATATATATATATATATGCATAAGTAATGCAATAAATAATGCGATAATCCAGAAGTGTTCTTCATATGTTTCTCGTTCTCCTTATGTTGCCTTACTATTGTCACTATCCGAAAATAGAAGACGGCTACTTGCTAGAATTATGGGTAATATATTTAAATAGATATGCCAATCACCAAAACTGTAGAGGTTCGTTTAAATACAGCAGCTATTCATTCCATGGGTTTGCTATGTACGTCAGTGCAGCGCTAAATCTTTAAAAGCGAACTAATCCTTCCCACACGTAAAACCGTTCATATATGGCATCTAAATTGGGATTTTTTTCTTCTTCTTTCCGTGTGCTACATATGTCATTATTGGCAAACATAATGATTAATTAATCGTAAATGTGGCCTTTACCCGTAACAGCTGATTAGTAACGGTGCGTTAAATTATATATACATATTAGCGGACTTAAATGTGAGCTTACAGTAGGCCGAAATGTTCAAAAAATGTAAAACTGGCTAAAAAAATTCTAACACTTGCAGTTCCTTTGAACAACCCAATTGATAATTAACATTCAGTTTTCCAAAACAGGTATAAGTTTTTGTGTACAAAGATTCAGGCATATCAAAAATGAGCTATTTTTAAGCCATTTAAATCTAACAACTATTCAAAATTTTCTGGTTTGCCCCATGAAAGTTTTCCATGAGATTTTCAGAAATCGAATGAAAGCTGACGATAAGGTAGACCATTTTTTTCGGGCAAAAGTAACATTTCTAGTCTTGCTGGGGTCCGTTCCGCGTGACAATAGTTTTTTGGCCAAATTTCTAAAAAGGCATAGCTTCTCATTAGGACAAACTTGTTGTGTGAAACATTATTTTCTCTAAAAACAAACGTGGCGGGTAAAGATGTGCTCGTTAGGACAAACAACGCGCTAAAATTAGTTCCAATTTTGATACCGTACCACATATGTATGTATGGAGAGCGAGAAAGTGGAGAGCGAGAAAGTGGAGAGCGAGAAAGTGGAGAGCGAGATAGTGGAGAGCGAGATAGTGGAGAGCGCGCGCGCGCGCGCGAGAGAGAGAGCGAGAGACACAGGACAGAGGGAGGGAGGGAGAAAAAGAAAATGGCTAATAATATGGAAGGAAATTAGGATTCTTGTCTAGTTAAAAAGCCGTCGAAGGGCTGAATGCACGAATTAATTGAACGGTATAGCCATCTTAACATGTCTCGCACTTACGTTTCGATACTCGCACAGGAGCGTATTGAAATACACATTATGAATAATGATGATAATACCCAGTTGCGTCTAGTTATGATACTAGTAGTAATTATGATTATGGCACATTACGAATGCTACGTTGGTACGATACACTTGACAAAGGTATGGGTTTTTGAGTCTGTATGTATGTATGTATGTATGTATGTCTGTATGTATCTATAGAGAATGATTATTTTTTCTATTGGCAAATATGTAATAAATTCAAAGTTATACAGTTCTTTTTCCGTACTTAAACAGCTGGATAAGTAAGGTTGATGCAAAATTTATAGCTTTCTAAGGCTATTTGCTTTTTCGATTATCGCTTGATTTTAAATAGCCGGAAGCTCTCCGAAATTCTGCGAAATACGTACAGCGTACTTTAACTGTATTATAGATGTAGAAATCGGAGAAGCCCCGTCACCGACTTTGTCAGCGACAATATTGTTGTTGTTGTCGTCATAATATTATACAACTCAATAATTGGTGATGCTGGTGTTGTTTTGTGTTGTCTGGCCGTCGTATCGTTATCCTCTCGAAATTCTGGTTCTTTCTTCTGCTTCAGTATAGCAACACGCGCCCGCCTGTTCACAGCATCTTTCGGTTCAATTTCACATAAACCTCGGACATAAAACAGCAATAACAGAAGATACCATAAGGGCCTGTATGTACGTCAGCCAATGTCGATCTTACGACAATAGATTATGGCAGCAAGCCCTCCTTTTTCTTAAGGGACCGTATTTCATTAAAGCCGTTGAATTTCCATCGGTCTAATTCTTTACACATGAATCCCTCGATCGTTAAAGGATTTTTTTAACTGTTGCTCCAGTTAATAGGGTCGTGTCGATGTTTTTTTGCAACAATTTTTCCACTTGTTTCCCTTTCTGTTTTTCTGTACGATGATTCCGTGCGATCATTGCCCGTCGCGACTGGTTGCTTCGAACTGCTCTGGGGCATTGTTATGTGTATGTTCTTATATGTCAGTATTGTTTTCGATGTCCCTTTCAGAGCTTTTCCAGTTTTTTTCCGGGTAATTTTAGATTCGGCTGGTCGGTTAGTAGTTTCTGTCACGTCCGGTTCCGGCGAGAAAGTGGCTTGTAGGAAAGGCGTGAGCTTTAAATAGAGCAGATAGTGTTCCACCGACGGGGTGTAGGGGAGCAGCCTTTGACTAGGTTTCCGCTCCGTCGGACCGCCCTCTCTCTCTCTCTCTCTCTCTCTCTCTCTCTCTCTCTCTCTCTCTCTCTCTCTCTCTCTCTTTTCAATTATTTTGGTCTCGGCCCAAGCCTAACGTCCGATCCTTACACCGCCGTTTTAAAGGGAGGACGGTCAGATCAGAAAAAAGAGGAGAGCCTGAACAACTTAACGCAACGACGCGAATGGTTTCGTGCACTGCGGGGAGGTGTATCCAGCTGTATTTGTTTTTTTTTTCGTACGCAACGTTCGTCATATGTGTAGATTTGTGGTTTCGCAAAATCGTATTTGCGCATGTAACGTTTTTCCGAAGTGCATATGTTTAATGTTTTTATATATATATATATATATAGGATTATATATGTATCGCATATAGCTAAGTACGAAAGCAAATACACGCCGTCTTGTGTTGCCTGCCCACCGTTGCCGTGGAGAGATAATTTTTAAGATATCATCATAATTAATACATTAATGACAATAATAGAAATATCGGTATTATATAGATACATTTAGTCATAAGTAGAGAGAGGAATAACCATCATATCTGAATATAGAGGAGACACAGAGTACAGTCCATAGAGATATCAGCTTTATAGTTATTCATACAAGTTATTTACCCTAATTATAAAGACGGTGATAATTATAACAACGATTAGTAGCAGTAAATATAATAAGCGTTATAATAATTGTAATGGTAATAATTATATGAATCCAGTCCATTCCCAGATTAGAGGCGGAAATAAATGAGTTGGGTTTAAATCAGTAGTTAAAGCAGTGCACCATCCGCTTTGAGAACGCTACATGCAGCGTTTCTATCTCAAAAGTGAAATGATATATTAGAATATGACTGAGGGATTGCCGTTCTGTTTAATCAATGAACACCTGCTGCGTGCTATGGGTTCATGAACGCACAATTTCGAAAAACGTAGCCGGTTCAACCCTCGACCATATGCTACTGCAGGTATTTTCTAGCGAGCGAGTGATTTGAAGCGCAGAACGCTCGGCTTCTAAGCAAAAATTGGCCGGTGTTTGGATCATTTTAGCCCATAATTTACCTGTCAGTGTGCGATCTATCGATACGTCTAACAAAATGATTTTCTAGTTGTATGTGTGTTTATGTCTATTCGCTCGCGTTCTCATCCGCCGAATGTCCGTCTAAACCAGTAAGACCCGCTATGTCAAGTATGGCTTTCCATGTTACTGGAGACTTTTACGGTAGGTAATTATCGGTTTCCTATGCACCGACAGGACCACGGAGATAACCGTTTAGCGTATGCACATCTGATCTTCTTTGATAGGCCTGATTTATCGTCATATACGATCATTATTATTGATATAGAGGAGCTAAGAAAATTGCTTGCTCTGAATCTGCGGTAAAATTATAGGACTCACATATTCAATGTTTTCGTGTCGTTTCCTATTTTTGGAAGCATGTTTTAAAATCCTGACTCTGTTAAAGACAGACCCCCCCACCGACTTTTCCAATGTTGTATAGTTTTTGAGAAGATTATTTACATGGACGACGAGTTTCATACACAATTTGGGTTTTTTTTTGTTTATAATTACTTGCACGGGCAAGCTGCCCAGAGGGGCCGATTGCCCTCTCCCTACCGATCTGGGTCGAAATTTAGCGCTTCTGACTTGGCCAGCCATCTAGCTTGAAATTAGATCTAGCATTTAGTATTTATGCAGTACGCTTGTATAGCATCTACTTAAACAGCCCTCAAGTTCGACGCTAACCGAACCGCTCAACGAATCTTAATAGTAATAACAAACAAGTCCAATAACCAGCATCAAATAAACTAATACTTTTCAATAATAAAAACAATATGAATAGAAGATTCGGTCAGAAATTGTATACATCCGTGTGCTGCTGAAGATGCGCCTGCCTGACGGTTCTCTCGGATCTCCTTGAGTCACTCCCCACGGAGCGCCGCAAAAGAGGTCAATACTATAATTACTAGTTTTGCTTCTGAACTTCAGAAGCGAACTGAAAATAGCGAAAACCTTGCGATATACCGCTGATGCTCGAGTACCGGACTCGAGCTCACCATCCGGGAAAAATCGCCGAATAAATAGGACTCTCTGATCAGGGGATGGCGACCACCTGAATTTCTACTGCTGCTGCTGCTGCTAATCGCTGCGCTGTATTCTCAAATGGCTACTAATGTTCGGAGACGTCCGTTTCTATGACTGACGCTTCGACGAATTAACCATTCATTTTTCCACTACTATTACTGTATATCCTATATATACCAACCTTCAAAACACTTTAACCAACGCTCAGGCGGTGTTTTGAGCGGTACCACACCTCCTTATACATTTTGAAGTGAACACGCTAGACGTTTCGGGTATTTACAGCTATAAACCTCGTGCGTATTAGCACAATCTATTCGTCGCGAGCTTTATCCGTAATTGCTGGCGACGTAAACCCGTTCCTGTCGTTCTCAACGGCTTCCTCTGTCAATATTGAATATTCGAACGAAGAATGATCCAGCAATTGTCTAAAAACTAGTAGCAGTTGTACATATATATATACACATATATATGTATATATATATATATGTATATATAACGTTCTATGACCACAAGCGCAATATTCTTACAGAGTCTACTCGGTTTTTGGTATTATATGGTTAGAAAACATCGGTCACTTTGTAGACTATCTGTGTAATCATGTCTTCGTAGTAGAATATTTATGAGTGCCATATACTGACGAATAATATCATGGCCTTTTTCTATGACTTCTATTTTATTAGGGTATATTGTATAATGACAGTGGTACTCTGATCTTCGTCGCGTTTCTCCAAGCCAAAACAATCATCAATAAATTTTTACCACCTGCATCATCACGGTTCATCTGAATAGAGAATTATTGTTACCATTAGTATTACGGTCGTTGCTGTACCCAACCTCGTGTCATGATTAATTTCCTGTTTCTACATGTTCATACGCAATTATATGTGAAGAGTGAAGCTTTACGGGGATCGCAGGTCTCTCTTTGAATGGCCGAGGCCAACTCCGGCCAATTATACGTCACGCCATCGTCGCTTTCATCAAAATCCCTCAGAAAGAACGCTTTTTTTTTTTTATTTTTTTGCCGGCAATACACATCATATCGTCTCTCATGGCTTTTTTCACCGGTTAACCATTTTTCAGCAAAGCCTGTCCCAACAGTTTAGTATACATCATGATAGCAATAGTACAATTAATAATAGGAAAGACTGTTATTATGATATTTAGCCGATTTGGAAGGTGTTATTAATTCGTTTCTTCATTGTTGTTATTGGGTCAGTTGGGTTTTACCGTTCGTTGAACGCAATACCTATGTCAAAATTATGCCGCTAAAGCTAGACGACTTGCCGGTAAATTTGAATTGTATCATTCTATAGCTGTTCATATAGAGAGAAACTTTGGCAGCTTTTCAATTGCCTAACAGCGCTGACCTGCGCAACTGGGCTCTGCGACCTTTACGCTGGACGAGTCGGCGGCACTCTCGAGTTGACCTCCACTTCTTATTATGCCAGTTAAACCCAGAAATCCGTCTTCCTGTTTCTAGTAAAAAAAATTCACCCACGTCGCTGACAATCGTATAATTTGCTTAGTGTTACAGGATATTTCTATTTTATTTTTATTAATATTCCTATATCCTGTACGATTCTAATATTCTAGGATAGTTCTTGTTCTTATTAATAATCGCTTCAGAGTTAGGTTTATTAGTTAGCCTCATCCACGTCATAATTTGATCCTTCGCAGGACACTGAAGCCTGTATCATTTCCTAATCTTGCCATCAAGTGTATCTGTGTGTATGAGTTTCTCCCTGTTTAATTTCGATTCGTGTATAGAAAAATACCTCCACGTGATCCGTGGACTCGAGGGGTGCATCGATCGATGGTGCCTCTATTTTGTCTTCATCTGTTTAGTATATTTAGAATTATTGGCTTTGTTTCTTTTAGCCGTGTTGTATCTTTTGTAGAAAACATCAACTCGAGTTTCTTTGGGCATCAGTTACTGACGGAATTGATACTATTTCAAAAATGGCTACTTCAAATTTCTAATGGAAATGTATTTTTCTCACGTTGAATCAGTGGAATCGTCTCTTTCGTCATTATTGTGTGCTCGTACCTTAGTATAAGACCGTTTGTTTCATTCATGATATTTATATATGTTGATATTTATCACGCCGATTCACGTTTGTGGTCAAGTATTACGGCCAGATAATTACAATCATAAAGTTACTAGTTATTAATGTTCGACCACTTCCCGAACAGTCTTGTCAAAAACATGTCTCAGAGATGTGTTTTTACCCACGGAGAACTTGTATTACGCTTTTTAAAATGTACGTATCCTGTTTGTTCGCTTAGTAACTTGTACTTCCGTATGCATAATATGCGTGTATGTGATAGCAAAGCTAGCTCAAGAAAGCTTATGCTAGCCCTCGTTTGGGGCCTTAAATATCTTACGGAAGAATGACAAATCTATTTACGCCGCTAAAGTCATGTTGAAATTCAAATTAAGATTTTTCTGTTTGTTTCGATATAATACGTCTGTGCTGCTAGCGTAAAAATACACGATGCCACTATTGGCTAATGGTTATTAATTGAGCTATTGTGTAAATACTGCTGTTACATTGAAAGAACCCGAATAGTCTTGGAGAATGCTTGAATTTCGCTGCCAAATCAGGCCAGGACCTTTTAAGGTGTAACTCTCAAACGTATGTATCTCTATCCTGATATTCATCTAGGAGCGTATCACCAATTATCCCGTCCTTCAATTTAGAGACTGAATCAAATAACCAATGGTGGGATTTTTACATGTCATTTATTTTGTTATCAGCGTTAATTCTTTGTTAAGCTTAATCCGTACATTGCTGCCGTATATCGTTCTTACTACAGGGTTACCGTTAGCCATTGTTAAATGGTCTGAAATACCCAACCCCGTTAAAATCCCACTGTTGAGCCCGAAACGTTTTTTTTTCTCTCTAAAGTAAATAGAGTCCGACAACCTCCTGTGATTACCTCCGTACCACCGTTCTCCTCATCCGCATCACGAGCTAACGGTGTTATGTCTTTCACCCCTATACATAGTGCACATTATCATAACCTGCATTTTATTTGTAACTATATTTGCGATCGCAGATTGAAGTCATTACTTTTCCTCAACCTTGTAACCTGTCTTGCTTGTAATTGAGTCTCCTAAACGTATTACATTTGACCACAGAATCTAGAATGTATTTATAATCGTTTCTGTCTAACCGTATTGCACGTTCTCCTGTTTTACGTCTGTATTTACCAGTTGCTATTCATCAGTGCCGCGTATTAATAGTTAGCATCATTATTCTAACAGTTTCATTCTTCTATTCCATCCCAAGCACGCATGGATCGTAATGGTTTCCAGAAGATCCCTTCCACCACATCCAGCATTTCTTTGAGCCTATTTGAGCGCTGTCCTTGCAGCTGGCTCACAAGAACGGATCTCTGCGCACTATGCACAACAAAACCCCCTCCGCATGGTAAACAGGAAGCTATCCTTGAAGATATATCTCTCCGTGACAGTGCACGAAGAGTTTTTCTTTTTTCGGATTAAGTCCAAATTAAATCGGTCATGTAACGGCAAAATAAGGATAGGAGGGGGAAACAAAAAGACGGATGTAGGAAGCAAGGGAGAGTACGTTTTTTCGATATATCTTTTCCAGTCCGCTTTGTTTCCCATCGCCGCCATTGTGTGTCACCTAATCAACAGCGCTATGTAAAGGGAACAGCTTGTGTGGCTCAAATGGCATACCATCGAACAGCATCACTGCAAAACAGGGCACGAAACACCAGTGCTCCTGCTTACTACAGTATGGTGGTGGGCTTGCCCTCCCGTCGTACCAGCCACGCTGGCTTCTCTGGGGCAACATGACTACCAAATATTGACGAATTTCTTAACGGCATGGGCATCATTAGCGTTCGCAACGAACGTTAATAGTGCCCGGGCCGTTTAGCCTGTTTTCTAGTTTTTATTCTTTTGATTATTTAATTAACTATTGATTTGGTGTCCTTGTGCTGGGTTTTGGCTGTGGCTTTTCTTTATTGTTATAATTAGTATCATTGTCATTATTGAATATGAAACTCTAAAGCACCATTTGATTTTCTATTCTGCATTTCGTATATATGAAGTAGCTTTATCACCATCACCATTATCGTGTGATTCTGTATTGCTAACAGTATGTATATTATTATCTTCATCATATGCTTAATACTAGTTCATTCAAGCAAGTAGCATTATATTTCTTCTATGTGTCATTCGCTCCCACAGCCCCCTCTTTTCCTTTTTCCGTAGCTTCCCCCAAACATCGAGCTGACCCCATCTATGTGACAGTACCCGGTTGGCATTTGAATTGCAGTGGTTTTCATCAATAAGGAACGTCTAGGATTTGTGTCGAAGAAGAGCAGTTAGGTACCGTAAACGTGCCCCAAAAAATTTCTCTCTAATATTTTCAACAACAAGGTGTCAGTCAACGTAGTCAACAATGGGACAGTTCAATAATCCGAGTAGATATCATTATTCATAATTCGGTACGGTAGTTTAGCTGCTATTGATCGGCGTTTCCACTGTGTACTGATAGCTAACATTCTCTTCGTTACGCGAATACACCTGTATGTAACTGCCGAGTATGTCATCAATGGTACATGTTATAGATGAGCCTCAATGCGGTACAAAGCTGAGAGAGATTCACCTATGATGATTCAGATGATTAACCTGCCTAAATTAATGTTGCAGGCCATTTTGTGGACTTCCGTTTCGCGATGCATCCTTTTGCCTGTTTTTTTTTTTTGGATAATTTTCCTGGAATAGCATACTCATATATATGGCAAGAGAATGGTTCAAACGGCTTTACACCATATGTATATTTCCATCTAGGTTAAAAGGTGCAGTCACATCGCAAACGTGTATGCCAACAATCAAGACAACAGAAGACTCTACACCTTTCTGGCAGGACGCTTTCGGCTTAGTTGTTCCCTGTGCAAGAGGTAACAAGCGGGGCGGGGGGCTTCTTATGCATTTGCGAGCCCAAGTACTAGCCAGTTGCGTTCTGCTCATTAGTTACGATGGTGTTCATTGGCTTAATCTGGTTGTTTTGGCACTTAGCTTGCCGCGCCAGGTACATTTACTGCGTTCGGCGTACTGCGGCGTTCGGACCAAGTAATCTGATGATAATGATAATGATATTTGCAATCTTCAACCCTCGCACGAGTCTCGTGGGGTGATTCATTTGGGGTTGTTGCCGAGTTCGCTTTCGGCAAGATACTTTCACCAATAGTGAAACCCTAATGACTGCAAGTAAAATTTGTTGTGCTTGCTAGACATGTTCGAACTGCCGGATATAGATGTTAAGTTGACGGTATTTACGCCCCTTTGTTTTCGCTGTCTATCTGATATCAAGTAATGCTCCTACTTAGTTCGGTTGAAAGCGTCAACATGCTTCATATTATCCACGTCATTTCCCTTTATATGCAAACAGAACGAAAACAAATTATTCAAGCTAAGTTTAGGTATCTATTCGTCAAGTGGTAGAAGTTTGTTTGCTAGACGGATCGTCCTGCGCAGATGTCAGCGAAGCCTTCAGCTAGCGAGGGCCGTCGCTCTGAGCAATCTGCGAACGTAATAATGAATGCGTTTGGTAATAAGCTTTTATTGATAAGCTGACATTATTGTTGCAATTACAATAGCGACCTTATCTTTACTCTTTCGATGGGCCCAGTTGGCCTTGTTGAGTCCTATAGCCGCGCCTATACCTTACATATTATCTTACGTATATGGTTGTATCGGTCGGCGTTCTGTTACAGATTCACAGGTTTGGGATGTCGGACTGTCTTGCGCAGGTCCGCTCTTTTATTCGGTTCATATTAACGGCTTTGACTTTTCAAGCTTCGATTCGTATAGCCTTCCTTGCCGTAATAACCATCGTTGAGCAACTCAATGACTATGATAGGATAGACGCAAGATAGACCTGCGCTATTCATCTGTCCATAGTCGCCATCAACCGACAGTCAGGCTCTTCATAAATATGTTGGAATCGATTATGTTTCATTGCAACATGTCGCTTCATCTGTTGTAAGTGACGACGTTTTTGACGCTATCCATTGCTGCTGTTCTGGCTGCCGTAAGATACATGTGAGAGTGTGCTTCGGTCCTGTCTTGTAGAAAAATATGTGCCTTTTGCTCCATTGCTAAGAATTATTAATACTACAAGTGTCTTAAATATCGTGACATTGGTTTGTATAGTGTCCTGTTATATATATA
>NW_019215106.1:0-27130 GCF_002532875.2 Varroa jacobsoni | reverse complement strand
GAGGCATTTCTTCCTTTACCTCGAACACGACTACGAAAGAATTTATTATTCTTTACTCTTATTAAGGGATTACTGTTATTATAACTATTAGCCATATTATTATCTGCCACAGTCAGTGTGACGCCTACGGGTCTCTGACAAGTTACATTTCCCGGTGGAACTTATCGTCCCTTTCGGCGTTCCTGCTTCAGTAACGAAGTCACGACAACGGAGGTACAGCTCACATGCAGCGAAAGGTTTGCCGGTGGCGGATATGCACACCTGTAATAACCGAAAACGTTGTCAACGTTAGATAGTCGTTTTAGATAATATCATCGCTTCGATTAGAGTTAAAAAGTTAATTAACTAAACACAGTTTGTCATTACATTTGCACTGGCCCCCTGGTTCTTGGACTGAACATAAATACGTAAAGTATAATACGAAACAACACGACAAGTTAACGTCCTGTTCATTTCTACTTATCTTTCGATTCACTGTTGTCGTCGCCTAACTTAATGGATATAGAAAATCAATGGTAGCCCGTTTATGCCTCGTAGTGAAACGTAAGACTGTTCAAGAAAAATATTATTGTAATATAAGTAAAACTAGATGGACACCAGCGTACAAGAGCGGACCTATTGGGTAATTGTTGACTGTTGCAGTGGTTGTTCGGCATACAACATATATTTCGTTAGGCGTTAGGGCTAAATCATACCGAAAGCTTGCAAGCAATATTAATTAGCAATTATAATTAAAAATAGGAGCTATTGACTTGTTAAATGTAAATGAAAATTAAAGCTCTATTTTAGTAGGGAAAAGTTTTTTTCTCTATAGGTATTCAAAGGGTTCATAGACCACTAATTATCAGATAGATAGATAGATAGGCGATAAAAGATCTCTCGTGAATCCATTGAATTTCTTCTTAAAGAACGCGTCCAATTTTTGTGTTTCATCATGTTTAATTTCATTCTAAATTTAAGGAACACGTCGTCTTAGGTAGTTGTTCAACAGACCCTGACAAAACTGCCTTCATGCGTATCTAAGTGGCGACACTTTTTCCCGTACATGATGACCAATTTATTCAGATCGCAACGTATTATGTGAAAGAAGTTAAGGTTACTAGACGTAACTTTTTAGATTGTATAACTTGCTATATCACAGTGGACGTTTTTGTGTTCTATTTCTTTCGAACAAGACATATGCCACATGATGTGTAAATCATCATCCGGCGTATGTCTTATTAAAGAAAGCGACATCTCGCTCATATATATATAGTGCAGTAACAAAGATACTAAGCAATTAAAACGTTTTTGGCAGATGCCCCAATATATGGCATACGGTTATCCTCACTCTGAGCAGATTCGTGTTAGTGCCAGAGTGCCAACCGCGGAGACATGCGATGACAGGCGGTCGACAGCCGGCCATAATTTACTATAACGAAGTTTTCCGATAAGGCCCAATGATCCGACGCTGTTCCTGAACTATTACGGCGCCTGCATTGAATCGGGGCCTGCTGCTGGGCCGCGTTTGTTACCATTCACAGGTGTGCACCTCAACATCTTTTGCAACCGACCGGGTCTCGAATTGAAAATTTCCTCAAATGGTAACGGACTCCGAAATAGGTGCGTCTCATTTTCTAATCGCCAACTTAAGGGGCGAGTTACCATTTCTCTAACCGGGTCCGATATGGACATGCTTCAATATCCGTTGCAGTTTCTTCAATGTTTACCTGTTGACCCGTCTTCTTAAAATAACAGAATGTGATCGCGGCTTTAGGTTACGCTTGCGCAACAATGCTGTTTTTACTTTGATTTGAAGCAGGTGCAGTGGTCTTGACGATACCCTCCAACCCCATGGCGGGTACTGTCAAGAGCATTGTGTCCAAAAACCATTCGAAACCACCATACAGAATCACGAGTAAACTTCTTACGATTCCTCAAGTCTACCAGTGAGACCGCACTGAAGCGGCTTGCGAAGCCATCATAGCGTGACGATTCCCTAGTCTCTCTTAAAAACTATTCAAATGCAAACGTTTTTCTGTTGTGCACGCGTGCAGGTTTTCATCTTTTTGTACGCCTGCATAGTATTCTGTTGCAGAACCGCTTATGTGAATTTTAAACTTTTCCCATGTACCTGTGCTATCCACAACTGATTCGAGCCACTGTTAAGTTGGGTGTTGAAGAAATCCATAAGCATGCCCTGGCAGGCGCTTATGAGACCAGTTTTCTACGCTCATCGGTGTCTCCGAAATCACGATCTATTGCACAAGTCTCATATAGGCAAAGTAGTTGTCCCGGTTATAGCGCGGCTCCCTTCATACTTTCTGTTTGATACTCCACCTTTGCCTTGCAGCGTAGTGGCTCATATCTTGCATCAGAAATTGGGCCACGACGATTCTCTCTCCTCTAGCTGCCACCAATTACGGTGATGTTAATGCGATTTTTTCCGCCATCACCTGCTCGGTTTACGTTGCAAAACTGATATGTGCATATATATTTTTTTTACTCTAATCGTTTAAATCCAGATAGGCTTCAGTAGGCCGTTTGCCGCAATGGATATGTGTTCATCCGCCACATTTGGTGCCAGGCGAAAGCTAGTTTCTTTTACAACAACATTTTCAGGACTTAAGCGAGGATTGACTCTTATCCAGTCTTCTCGAGCTTATGGAATGGCCACCAAAATTATAAGCTTTATGTTTTTCCCGAAATCGACGATTTACTTACTGCCAGTTTTTCACGCGACTTCTAAAAACCCAAGGAAGATTCCTATGAGGAAGGCTGGGAGATCTTCAGGAAAATTTCAATTCAAACATTTTTCCCAATGGCTCAAAAAGCTATTTTTGGTACATCGTCATCTTTACTATAAAAATAAACAGCCGTTTTCGAAAGATGAAGATTAAGTGCCAATTGGGTCGTTCCTATATTCTACAATGGTTGGACATTTTAAGATAATTTTTTAGCCGTTTTTAGATTATTATCCTAATAATCAAATTTCATTAGAGTTTTCTTATATGTAATTAAGAAACGATTTCTTGACGTAAGATTACTATTAGAACTATTAAAAGATTCTTTGCAAGTAGGTCCATTTTTAACACAACTCATGTATGGTTTACATTCCGAACTGAGGCTGTAATCACGGGACATGGTGATTATAATAAATAAGTATGAGCACCAGGAATGGTAGTTCTAGCACATGAAAAACATTTTATTGAAATATTTAGTTTTATCTAGATATAGCAAGGAAAAAATGGTCCCAATTTACGTGATATACTTTGTATACACATGTATATATAGGGCTGTCAGACAAAAGTATTGAATATTTCTAAGTGCATATTTTTCATATTTGTAAAATAATTTGATTGAACTAGACACGCGCCATATTAATTGATGATATTCTGTCATTTTCCCGAGAGGATTTTAATCCCATCACTGTGGAACATCGGCGAAAAGTTGGAACAAGCAATTTTTGTATCCCTCTATTGAAACTGAAGACCGTTAGGAAATACTGTAATGATCAAAGATCACAGTCTGACGGTGTAAAATCCGAGCTATACGGTGAATGCATTAAAATTTACTGTCTATTTTTCTCGATTTTTGCTGGCCAACTAGAAATGTATCTGGTCTCGCATTGTTATGGTGAAAGACAACCCGTTTTCGGTTGAGCAGTTCCAGTCGATTTTGTGAGTGGCTTTTTGTAATCTTGTTACTTATTGTATAGGTCTGGCTCAATCATTTTCCTGTAGAAATTTAGAATGGAGGATTCCTTTCGAATCCCACTAACACATAATATCTTCTTTGGCGTTTGTCTGAGTTCTGCCACAGATTGTAGATGACATTTCGTTCATTTTCTTTAATCTATTCATTATTGCCGTATGTGATACATTTTTCATCAATCGTTATGTAGAAATGGGTTGATTTCGTTGCGTTTCTGTGAAGTCTTGCAGATGGAAGCACGATCGAGTAATTTTTTTGCATTAATTCGAGTGGCACCGAAACGTCGAGTTCTCTTTGGTTAGCAGATTCCTTAAATTATAGAGAAATAGTGTAAAATTATTTGGTGTTCAGTGCCCTAGTAATATCATGTCTACTCACGTATTTGAATTGCTGAACTTCCGCAATAATTTCATCACCTGTTTCCATAATTAGTCGACCACTACAGAGGAACACCTTTCATATTGATGTTTCCTGAACGAAAGCAATAGAACCAGCTTCAAACCGTTATTTCCGATAAAGCATCTCGACCTTAAACAGTAACAATTCTAGCGTATCTACTACTGCCAAATGTCAGCTTTCAACTTACGCTAGTCCGACGCGACTCATAGAGATGTGTGATTTCAAAGCCACTTAGCTAGAAAAACAATTAAAACCTAACCCAAAAAAAAATTATCAGCCTTTACTTTTTGCATATTAAATAATGGTGGGTCTGTTTACGTCCTGTGTCGAAATACGCGAAGAACAGGCTTACATTGTGAAGTGTCAGCCCCGATATGAATCATATGCCATGTTATTTTTTCTGTCGGCTGTTGACTATCCGTTCCGTTATATCAGTGACGTATGGACCCACGATGTCTGTACACCTTAAGGACGAACAGGCACGTAAAACGTGTTACCTGACGCAACGGTTACAGCAGACGGGACTATGCTCGTCTTATTTTTATGACTGCAAATACAGCCACCATGTAAATATTTCATGCGTAAAAACCGGCTTATTTGGATAAAGCTTTAGGGCTTATTACGTGAGGTAGCGTGGCCGAGTGGTCTAAGGCGCTGGTTTTAGGCACCAGTCTCTCCGGAGGCGTGGGTTCGAATCCCACCGCTGCCAGACATTTTTGACAGCCTCCAGCAATGTTGGACTAAAATATTCAACGAAGTGATACTCCTGCAACTAAAAAGAAATATACGTCTGTTATAATTTGAAAAAATACTAGTGTCAGCAAATTTTTAAAAAAGTTTTTGGTACACTCCTGTGTGGCTTTAATTTATTTTAATGACTAATAGCCGCATTCGTTTTTGCTTAGCCTATTTATGGACATTCGCAGCCCCAGTTTCACTGTGTTTAAATAGTTAGCTATTTCCTGACCAAAATTCACGTAAAGTCCTGTCTAACATTTTCAGATCAATATGTTCAAAAACATTGCAAACTATGTTTTTACATGCCACTTTGTTGTTCTGCTGTAAGGCATAGCATGTCATAAGCCTTTTGGGAAGACACGCTTCCTATTTAGCTTGTAAAATTGCACTCGAGTTGTGATCTCGCTATGGCACCCTATTTTCACTCGGCTTGGAGAGATTATACAACGATATGCCTTAGGTTTATGAATGCGAATAAACCTTTCGGCGTGAAGATTAAATATAAGAAGGTTGTTTACTTTAAAAATGAAATAATTGTAAAAATTGTCCACGGCAAGCGGTGGGCCAACGAGCCGCTATACGATTACTAGGGTGCGACACTCGTAAGTCCCATCACGAACGCTAAAGCCGTTTTGTGTAAAAGGAGCTCGAAACTTTTACCTTTATTCTCTTTTTTAAGCAAGCAATAAGCTTTGCGAATCTCATTTAGGTAAAGCGCAAAAGAAATTTTATTTATAATAAATTAGAACTACGAAATTAATTAGCGAGTAGCAATAATTGTCATAATGACTAAATTAGAAAAAAATTATAAACATGACGAAAATTTTTGCGTGACAGGGAGCCGTACATTGGTTGCACTCTACGAGCAGGTTTTAAAGAGGCATGAGAAGCATTCTGATTATATGGAAATACCAGGTACCGGTAAGCAAAAACTTAGTTGAACTTTTCTTCCTTTAGCGATCTGTGCTCTGCAGGATCTTTCTAAGCCAAAGTTGACCTACATACTACAGAAAAACAAAAATCATAATCACAGGGTGAGGCTCTGCTTAATCGTTTATGCAGACTATAGATTAAACGTGACAAAGAGAAAATTGCGAAGGCTGATTATCAGGACGAATCACTGTTTTATTTTTGCTAATCTCTTGTATCTCCCCACTTTTCACTTATGACATGATAGATTAGTTTCTTATCTCACACGTTTTTATTGGACCTTAGGTACTGTCGTACCCTTGTCAGTTTAGCATAAACCGCGTGTTTAACAAAGCTGGGGGTACATATACACAGACTGCGTGGCTATAAAGCCAAGCTTGCGAACCTCACGCCTTTCGTAGCAGTCTTTGAGGAGATTTGTGAGCCAAAAGTTGTGGGGAACTTCCTTGTGAAGGTTGATCAAGAAAAAATATTTATCCTTCTTAGTTAGGAAAGTTAGACTTACAAAATTACACCTGGCTTGATGGCAATAAAATATGTAATTGCAGAAGAAACGGTTTACCGAAATTGCTTACACCCGATTAACTTAAAGGATCACTTAAAAAACTGAATCAGAATTAATATGTTTCCTCATAATTTTATATGTCAGTCAATTTGGACAGAGACACATTATGTTCTACATATCTATATCGAACGTATTCGCAGTTGACATCTTTACTTAGTCCTGTACATTTCACCCTATTATGCCGACGTTCTTAAATGCCTAACATGGAACCGTTAAAAGTACAATTCATGCATACACCACACAAAAAGCCCTTTCATTGCTATTATATATAGACAATTTAGACAATTATATAGTCTAAATTGAAGCAATTAACTAGCAGTTTCATAGGAAGTAGAAGTCACGACCTTTTGGAAATATATTTGGACAGCTGCTATTTCTGCTCGTTTAAAAATCCATTGTTATTATGTGATTGAGAGTAATGACGACAAGATATTACCACTGAGCGTTGGTTTTCAAGACCGATGATGTTTTTCCTAAAGCAAGCTCAATCGGTTTCCAATGACAAGGTTTTAGAAGATTGGAGTATTTATCAGCCAATCTTCATCTGCTGGCGTCACGTACCTCAAAAATGATTCAATTTTGAAGTCCACCAAACCGGCTTGTAACAGCCTAATAATATTTCATTGCGAAAGTATATTCTTTCTTCGGTACTTCTCGACATTTAACGATTTTTGAGACCGTTGATAAAGTGTTACATCGAAAAACGTCTTTTTCTTCAGTTAGCTAGCATATATATTTTCGTCTCGTTCTAATACCTGTTTTTTGTTTTATCTGTGTTAGTACAATGCTTTGTAAAGCTTGCCGCTCTCTTCCATGACTGCTCGTCTGTTAACATTGCAACTATTATACGCATGAGTGCTAGCCGCATTCGTTTGCTATCTTCCTTAAACGCCGGACAAGATTTGAATATACGCTGGGACATGCACCAATACGACACCGATATTTTTCGAAGTTCTGATGGCGTGTAGGCAGCTGGGTTAGTGAGTTCGTTAACGACTCGTGTCCGCATTCGTACCATACACCTAAATTAGGAATCAGAACTTCATACAAAACCGTAGTTATCTGGGCACCTGCAATTAATTTAGCTGCGGCTCCTTCACAAGAAGGTTTATTGGCGGACATGAATCCGCTTGTCCTTCAATTCCCGGGTCATACGAAGTTTTCAGCGACTGAACTGGGTGGAAGCCGTGGCTGCACTGCAGTTTTCTCTTCGGACGCTGAGGGTCATTGTACGCGTTGATTTTGTTATTATTGATTTTTTTTAGATAGAGGCAGTATATAGCATAATGCTACCACTTGAGGCTACCTTAGTCCTTCGGAGCAGGAATCAAAAGTAGGACGCTGTTTAGATCGCGTACTGAATGTTTGTTGTGTCATTGCCACTTTGGTATCGCGAAAAACCAAATCTTTGCACTTTGTAAGCCGCCTCGCCGTGGATCGCCCATGTCTCGCTTAGGTATGACCCTATAATCCTCCGTAGATATGATGAGATATCGAATGATCTTAAGAAGTCATTTATCACTTCCTAGGTTACCAAGTTGAATACATTTTTAACGCCCAGAAGGACCGTAAGACAGCATTTTCTAAACTGAGGGGCATAAGCTATTCTGCAGAAAACCGACTGCTTTTCTGCATTTTCGAGGACTTTCATAATAACCGTGTGTGTAGAGTGTTTTTTTTGACATCATGCTGGTTGCCTAAAGATGCGTTTCTTTTGTCCTGCTCCCTTACTGGCCTGTGGTGAATTTTGTGCTTCGCGACATATGACAGCACTGGAATATTCGTTGGTAAGTCAATAGATTCTCTTGTGATGTTCCGGTTTCGGGATACTTGAAAAGGGGAACGTACTAAAAAACATGCCGATGAGCCACCATGATGACCCCGCCCCGCTTTCATTTGTTTGGCGTCCCCGACAAGACATTAAAAAATAACTGTATTGCAACTGGGTTTTTTATTCATTGATTTTTATAATATAGTACCCTTAGCCATTAATTCTGAATGAACAGTCGTCTGAGTTACCTTTTTGTAAATATATTCAAGGACTTGACCCATTAGGAATTCAGCCGTCATGAGTCTTGCCGGGCTTTTTTAGAATTTTTCTAACGGATCTATAAGGCAGCATGCCAACCATACAAGCAGATAACAACTTAAATAGTAACTCTTTATTTTGCATTAGTTCCTTGTTTCCATGGTTATCAATTTCTGATAAGCACTTTTATTAACGCCAAGATTTAAACCAACGCGACTGGATGATTGTTATTTAGTGATCCTATGCTGCAACTAGCTGACCGGAACCTAAAGAGCAAAATTTTCGATGTGTAGCATCTCAGGCCTTCTAATTCGACGACCTCCTCACGTGTATACACGTCGCAAGACCGATAATCTAGTGCAAAGGTTCTCAATGGAGATGTGTTTGTTTTTTTGTCTTGGTCATGGATATGGTGCCGAGAAGGCGAAACTTCGATAAAAGATAATAACTTTCGTTCTAAGCGGCCGATGGTGATAATCGACGTGTTTTGATGGTCTCTGCGAGACAGGCCCCAGATCACTCGATTAGTCAAGCAACTGTTGTTCTAATCTAACGAGATATCCTGAATTGCTAGTACAAAGTTTCGCATGTACAATTTCAATACAGAATCATTGTCGGAACTTGCACTATTTCTCCGCTATTCAGATCGCACTATGTTTAGCAATGAACCCTTTGAGTCCCACATTTTACCTCAACCAACTAACTACTACTATATCGTAAACATTTATGTTTAAAGTTCTACACGTGGTACTTTTTAGTAGAATGTTTAAAGTAGAGTACTTGTTTAATACGAAAACAGAATTAGTTCGTATAACTCATCAAGGTTCTTGCCTATGACATTGAACCTATTACGCGCACAACCTCGTTTGTAGCAAGCATTATCTACAAAAGCCGTAAGATCAGTAAGATTACGTTTGACCCAAGCCATGGTTTTGCATTCCAATGTCCCAATAGACAACGACTTACAAAGATTACAAGACCTTCAACTCAACAATTGTGAGCTTCGTTTCTATTCATTCTCGACTACATGCCACCCTAAAATGAAACAAACAGCTAAATTGACTGGATCAAGCGAGACAATGGTTAAAGCTGAGAGGCCAAATTTGACCAAAGAGATCAAGAATAGTTTTTTCATGGTTCGAGCAAACCAAACAATACCCGCAGGGTTGCCTGGCTATATGAGATTTGAATATCTATTGATATAACACGCATTGTTTATGTTACATTGTTCTTATTCGTATGCATGCTTTTTTGTACCAGCATATACCATGGTTTCAATATTAATATTCAAGAACAGACACGTTCGAAAAGACGTTATTGAATTTGTGCGCGAAATATTAATAAATGAACTTAGAGCACTGTCCTGTAGATACACAAAAGTTTGAACTTCACATAATAACAGACGTTTATTAATGCGAACGCGCGAAATTCAAAAATGTACAACGACAAAATCTACTTCAACAGGCCAGAGTCAGCGCTCCGTAGTTTGATGTTGAGCCTCTTTGTGCGTAACGATTTTTAACCAAATCGAAACAAAAGACATCGAAGAGTTAAACGATCAGCGGGGAATGCCCCACAGTTTTGCCAACCGAGAAGTTTAGACTTCGCAGATCCTCGAGCCACTAGGCACATTTTCCCTCAAGGCCATATCATTTTTTTCTTCTCGTAAATGGCTGTGATGATGAGTCCTTCCATTCAGGTAGTGGCTTATTAATCTTTTAGACTTCAAATATAGAGCTCTTTTTTACTACGCTATTACTTCGCCAAACTAGGTCTTTAGGCTCAAAATTACTGAAACTGGTATGAATATGAAGAACGCTAACGCTGTGGCTGTTATTTTATTGGAAATTTTAAAATATTAAGTTCCCCTAAATGACTGACCTTATTTAGAGATTTGACGTTGTTTCACATGATCAGAGAAAATCCAGGGTGACTTCATTCCGCTTGACATCCTGATTTCTTAAATCTGTTATGCGAAAATATTTGTTTAATTTCACTCAGTTTGTTTTCACTGCGAGCAAAGCGTTTGTGATTCAACTTTGTCGATTGGTTTATTCATAAACATAAGCTGCGTTCGAAACATCATCTTTTAACATTTCCTAGTAATTTTTTCTTTGAAGAAGATTCTCCTAGAGTCTTCGACGGGACTTCCAGAAGTTCTACTTTGTCAGATTCAAAAAACATTTGAGCTTCTCTAATATTCATTAGATAGATTTTGCTTTGATAAATCATACGCCTTACTTTTGAGTCGCTCAAAATTCAAAGCGATATTTTGTTTCTATAATAATATCGTAACTACGCCTCTGGCAAATGATGTAAATCCTCTATGGGAGACTCATTTACTTATCACAACTGACATGTCTTAATTATTGGAAATAAGTGCAGCATGAATAAGCGCATTTATGACTCCGTTACCTTATGACGTTTTAGACGTCGTTAAGCGTACTACAAAAAGTACATAACAGACACCATAAATCTTGCCAGCTGTTCACCCTCCAGTCACAAGTTTGGTCCTTGTTTTTCTAAGTTTAAAAAAACAAGTTTTTTTCAAACTTTAAAGAGAACTCATAGGGATGCTTGCACGAGTATCGACGAGTGACCAGGACAACGCAAAGCTCGAACATACAGACACATGCTGTATATGCACATATTATTTCATTGGTCTCCCATTACGCCTTTATATTAGTTCCATGAGAAAGAATCTGCATCGAACTATGAAGGACTACGCAGCATTCATGCAACAATTCGAATCCAGGCCACGTTTTATTATGATAATTATTATTCAAGATGACAAATAAAATTACGATTCAGCAAAAACTGTTAAGTGATCTGATATAATGGATTCGTGGTCGGCGTCCTGCAATTCTTCCTCTTCCTCGGCGTAGTCGGCTGGTTTGAATACGCCTTCTTGTATGTGAAGCCCTTCCAAATCCACGCTCGGCCATGACGTACCGCTCCTAACTCATTCAAATTTGACAGGTTAGATTGTTTTTATAGGGTGCAAATAGGCGAGTCTATACGTCTTTTTGTCTAGGTAAAGCCGCTACAGCATTAATTGTAAAAACCAGAAGAAAACTTCATTCAAATCAACTTCAAAAGTGGGGATTTCGAAATTCAAATATGAGTGAAATAAATGCTCAATAAGCAAACCTAGTAATTCGGTCGCAATGTTGCATCTTTTTTTTTGCATTCTGCTAAGCATGAAAACTTCCTTCTTGGGTCAACAACCTATCTTAGTGCCTACATATTCTATACATATCCTGTACCGAGTCGTTCCTCTAGTAAACTTTCTCAGATATAGGCGCATTTGTATTTCGAGATAACAACTTACACAGATATTTTAGCAGCCATTCTTTCGCTTAGGGCGCGCAAGAAAGACGCCAAGGGCGTCAGCACGTGAAAATATAAACCCAACAAAAACAAATGAGTAGTCACCAATAAGACCATTCGAACGCTTTCAGGTATAGGCTCAAGATGGCTACGGGCTATCTGAAGCCACCGCGCTTCCGGTACGGTGAAGTGCTGTTCTGATTGAAGTGGTTTTTTCATATTCGATAATTTGCGTAACGCTTTCTAGATAGTGTGTATTAATCGATTGGATTCCGTATGATAGAAAATTTACCATCACCACACAGAACTATATTAATATGATTGCAAATTCTCTACAATCAAAAAAGCATCAGATTCCTTCTTAAAGCCTTTCTACTTCGTTATTTATTAGGATTCATAATGCAAACAGAATCCCCCACTATAGGGACAGAAGCTTTCCTATTTTCATGTAACACATCGTTATCGTATTATGTATGCTATAAACGAACTGCCTGCAAATTTCGAAACCTGCTAACATTCAGCATCGTCATTTGATAAAGTTGCCCTCTTGAAAGATTTCACTCAGAGCTGCCGATAAACCAGCAACAACAATACTCTTTCTCTGGTATCGTTGAATTATGCTCGTTTCGGAGTAAACAACTAGCTAACCTAGCTGCTATACATTTCGAAGTTTTCCCTAAGACCTATTCGAGAAAATTCGAGTGTAAGATGCCCAAATCAAAAGAGTTGTAGATGTTAGACAGGTAACTTAATCAACGGACCACCTAAACAATTAACTCCTTATATTAATTGAAGTTTTGCTAAAAATTAAGTTAATGCCTTAATTAGTTAACTTTGCTAATCAATGTTTCTTGAGCATACTAATGTTCAAACATATGCCTCGACAACCTCTGCAAATAAATCAGGTTACTAGAATTCAAGCGGAGACAGGCGACGCTGGGATCTTATTGTGTGTTCGTTGTATAATTGTTACTAAATACTTAACAGAAGTTCATAACAACATGTGTTCTATTTTTGCCAGCGTATACTTTATTTGTCGTAGGCAGTATCACTACGAGTCCGAATGACTTCACCATTATCCACCATGCACAAATTCAGTCTCGTCTGTTGATTACGCTATTCTAAGAAAAGTTTATAACAGATATACGTATTTAGTTGAACAGAACACTACGCACGTGGGACACCAACCTTGGATCAAACCCCCTGACCTTGACCTGGCTTCTTTTTCGTGTCGGGAGATGACGCCTACTTTGCTCAAAGACACTGATGGTATGTCAACGAAATAGCTATTGGAATCGGTGTTGCTAGTCCTGCGAATGCCTTTGTTTCCCTCATTATTGCTATTTTGATCATGATTGACGGTCGTCAGCCTCTCCAGTATTCGCGCCGTCTCTTGTTCGCCCTGTGCGTATGGTACGATTTCAGCGACTGTATGATCAGGCGAAAAGCACCGATTTATGTTGCATGTCATCAGCCGGCTTTCTTAATGGGAAGACATTTACCAGTAGCCGTCTAATGATTACCCGCCGTAGAGCTGAAAGAATGAGTTTGAATCAGCGGCATTTGCATCATTCGCTCTTACTCGATGGATTGCTTTGTTCAGATCAGTAGTATTTTTATCGTCGTTCTCTCGCTTATCCCAGCCATTCAGCTGCAAGCAGCTTGAAACCGCTAGTTTATGGTTGAGTCGCCCAATAGCTCCTTTTTTTTTCGTCATCTTTAGTAATAGTAGTGAAATAACGTGGGCTGACAAATTATCTGCACCATTGCATATATTGCTCGTCTATGCTAGTATACTGTGTAAGCATCCGGTAGCACATCTGGCGTTGAATCCAGTGTGAGCACTCAGCCTACAATTGGGATGGGTATGTCTACGTGGTGACAGCTGGTACTATCGAAACAATACCGTGGCAGAAACTTCAGCTCCTTTTCAACACGACGGCAATTATAGGGTAAGAGAAAATGGCGGGACTTTGGGGGTGAAGGTGAGGTACCACCGGTGAAAAGCGTGTTCGCCAATAAGCCCGACTCATTACGACAATAACGACAGCTGCGGTTACCGCTGTCTTGCTGCCGAGAATCACTTGAAATTGTCGTCTGGATTCGTGTGTAAGCTCTGTTCGAGCCGGGCTGCTGAGCCATAGAGGTTAAAGAACATTAGCGCACGCCTTTGAATATGATCTAATAAATGGTCATCTCCAGCTCAATTAGCTGCTAAATTAATAGAATTGAGTATATATAATGTAAAGTGTGTACGTGTTCTCCGTGACTCCCTGTGTGTACCCTGTCGTGCTTGCATTTTGTGACAGTGTATATTTTGTAAACATATAGCCCTGGTGTGTTTACGATGAGGGTATGTACTAGCGCTCAGTGGTGGCCGTGCTCTTTTCTGCATAGGAGCCTAAATTCTAATCTACTTTCAACCCTATAATACATAAGCAGTGATTATTCAAGCTTAGTTTCTCGGCGGTGTTTACCACGGTTTGTGCGTATTTTGTATTAACAAACGACTTGCAACTAAGCACTTTTGTTCGCTTCCAGCTATCCGTTAGTATTTTCAGAGCTGTCGAACGAGAAATTGTTACCATTCTATTCGAATTAACCTTGCATTGTTTTTCCGTTGTCTTTTGTTAGGCCATACTTGTTGTAGCATGTTCTTTGAGCTACGCTCTTGGGCAGGAGCTCGAGGTAGGGCGTGCTCGTAATGAGCGCGAGTCACTTAAAAGTAGTTCGGGTGGCCGTCAGTCTACACTCTCCCCACCGCCCGCTATCATTCCCTCACGACAGACATCATCGAAAGTAGTCTTCCGAAACGATAATCATCGAGAAAATACTATCAACCACATAGACAGCGAGTTTCAAAAGCAGAAATTGCCGGTAGGTAGCGCGGAAAATGTTCGGAAATTGTTCGGTGCTATCTAATAAGCATATAAGGCTCTACATTTGTAATACTTGCTAAAATAGAATAGCCCAAGATAAAGCATATTTGAAGCAGACGACGTCCACAAGATGTTCGAAAACAATCTCTTTCTCATATCACAATATTGGAAACAGTTACCATATATTCGACTCTGATAATATGTTCACAGTCTTGTGGGATCCCGTACCACTGTTTTCTATTCCCAGCTGGGAAGCTGATATACTCATTAAGCAACCTCTAAATGCTCGAGAAAGGGAAATATGAGGACTACAAATAGCTGCTTCGATAGAGGTTTTGTCTATCACTATGGTGCTACATATGTCTTTGCTTCCTAATTTTAGGAAAACACTCCCCAGCCATATGATTTTGGCTACTCTATTCAAGATGAGTATGGAAACAGCCAGTATCGCCAGGAAACTGGCCATCAGGGCGGAATTATACGAGGATCATATGGCTACACAGATGCATTGGGGACCTACAGAAAAGTAAAATACATTGCTGATGGGAACGGTTTCCGCGCTGAGGTGCTATCGAATGAGCCTGGCGTGAAAGGCGAAAATCCTGCGTCTGCATCCTTTATCGTCGATGTACCGCGTCAGACATTCCAGCCTGCGGGATTTTTGTCGCCGCCATCTTCAATCTCTAAACGCTCAAACGTTCCGCGGCGTTTTCCGTCGCAACGAAGGTTTCCCTCAGCATCAGTAACTTCTGCCGTTGTTTCGACCGCTGCTACATTAAGCTAATTGAATAAAAATAAACAGGCTCTTGGCTGTAGGCAACCAGTCACTGACCAGTGGCTGCACCCTATAAGCAAAAATTGTTTACTTAACATATAGGACTGTTCGGTAAGGAAGGTCTGTGTGATAAGAATCAATAAGTCCAATCTCGAAAAGGTTTGTAAGCATAAGAGGGTATGCGATAAACGTTTTAGCAATACGCATCGTACCCATAATGAATGGGCAGTCCAGAAATCGCATTAAAAAATCTAAGTTCAGAGCAAAATTTAAATCCTCGTTACATGAAGACTAAATTATTTCATATTTTCAGTCAATCGACAAAACTGCCAAAGCTCCTCGTGTTTGAATACCTCAAGTCCAGCGAAATGCTGTTTCTGAGTGATTGTTGAATTAAATAATATGCAAAGCTTATGTTGCGTCTATGAAACTTCTGCTGTGCAGAAAAGCTTCATCGCGTAATGTATAAGTAGATGAACTTTTCAACATTGACATCACCGTAGCATAGCTGGGTAAAGCTCAAATAAAGCATACAAAATAATATAATGTAAAACATTTTAACGAAGTTTTTTTTTACTTCTCAACATCGTGGCATATATAGACAACACCTCCGCTTATGAAATTATAGTTTTAACTACATATTAATTATATCTGCTCATATCGCAGGAAACAAGAGCCTGACTGTTAAGCTAGTATTACAAGTAACGTTGGCAACGAACGCCTGGTTCGACTGTGCATAAGCCCCTATTTTTATTCTTTGAATGCCGTTTATTTCGGCATGCTTGATTTAACACCTCAAAGGAAGTTGTACATTAATCAAGGACCTTCATTGCTTTCATTAGAATATATATTTAAAGGGTGAACGTTTGTAAATATATGTAGGCGATTCTTAATTAGTCTGTATTTGTCTAAAATGATTTTTTTTACTTTTTCTTTTCTGATACAAGTTGAATTTGAAGGTCGTCAGTCTAGAATTACATTTGAGGCAAAATTAGCACAGTAACACTCTCGATGATTTTGATGACCACCGATTATTTCGGAGCACTCAAGTTTCTTGAACACTACCTAAATAATGTGAAATTACTTCTTATCCAAAATATATAGATTATAACAAATTTTACAGTCTTCTATATTCTTCTTATATTCATTTTAAACGATCACGTCTGAGACGAGTTCTTTGTCGCACGTGTTTTCTTACAGAACCCTTATTCCTCAAGCTGGAGGTTGTGTGATTAAGCTTTACTATACGAATCTTGCCCTTATTGCATGGTTAACTGGTTCGTTTAGTACTGCGGTAAGGTCTAAATTCCACTTCTACTGTCAGTTTCATAGCTTAAGTTTAAGTAAGCACTTAAATGATGGTAGTATGATTTATTCTTAAACAGTTTCCTAGTATGCAATGTTCTCCTCAATAAGTTCCATAAACCATCAAATCGGAAAACATTGCACCTTTGAGCTTCTCGTTAAACCCTAATTTGAAACATAAACGTAAATTAATAGTACTAAAGTTGTCCAAAGTTTTTCAAAAAAACTGCTCCATTATGCTGTGTTGGGTGTGTTAGCGCCGGTTGTGGTTAGATTTGAAGAACAAATAAGTTTTATTAAGTCAAAATGCTTATAAAACGGTTTGCGTCCGACACACCAGTGACGAAGCTTCAGATCATTCAAACCAGCGCATGCAGTCTTGTGTCTTGGAACACTTTGTAGTTTGGAAGACGAAAATCGACTACTAAAAACCACGCATCATGTTTCGTGCCACAGGCGCGAAAGTCAACTTTGCTCAAGTTATGCCGGTACTGTAAAAGACTCTTGGATTTCACGCTATGAGTCTATGTCAAGGGCACAATTTTTCAGGGTACAGAAGAAATCACGAAAAAGGCAATATAGCCCATGCAAGTGCATCGCCGAATTGCAGAACAATGATGCCCCTTAGACGAGTCAACCTGAGACGATCATTTGGAAGCGATAAGGTTTACATCAACGATTGTCCTGAAAGACGTCAATGTCGCGTAAATGCAGACCTGTCAATAGCCTCTTTCAGGAAAACTTAAATTCACTCAAACTTGAGTCAGATTACGTCATTACAGGTGGCCAGACGTGAGTATGACACAATCGTAGGTGCAAGGTCCAAATTAAAGTGAAGCTTTTTCTCGTCGGGTCTCGATTATCGGAAAGTTGTACGTTATGGATTTGTACCGAATAGTTCTACGGTTCGTTTTAGGAACGTCGCATAATACTGTTCGTTCAAATGGACTAACCCCACGAGAACAAATTGTTAGTTTTGTATCACGATCACACCGGCTTGCTGTCACTATCCACATTGCTTTGCTTACAAAAAAAGCTTAACGCCTTTGTTTCCTGCACCAGTGCACTAAGAAGATCTAGTCATCGGTGACTTTTTTTGTTCACAAAGCCTGCTAGACGCTTGACAGCAGGAAACTTTAATACAGATGAGGGTATTTGAAAAAAAGAAAGTTGAGGCCTATATTTAGAAAATAGCAGGAATTATTTTAATGGAGGTGAGGTTGATCCTAGGCACTTTAGGTATGGACAGTTAGTAATGAGCGGAATGCTCGATTTTTTTTTAACCAGCAGTACACGACATAAAATATATTTTATACCAATTATCAGTAGTCCTGCTAGTTTAAGTGCGGAAATTTTTTTAATAGAATGTGGTGGTAAGATTCTCATTCGTAAAGATATATCAAAACCTAGATCGAAGAAAAAAATGACGGCAGGATAACATAGATATTTTCTTGTAATGGCTAATTTTTCTTTTAAATCTTACGAGTGCGAATATACTAAAAAATTTGGTTCTATATAAAGGAACAAGCTATTACAAAGACCTACACTAAATTATGCTGGGGTTCTAGTCCGATGTCAATGGCATACACTCATCCGCAAGTATTATTACTACTTTTAGGTGAAAACTAGTTCTTTCTATAAGAAAACAACTAACCCCTCATCGCAGACAACAATGCGTCATTTTTGGAATCTGAGCGAGAATTAGTTATGATCCAATCCGTACGCGCTGGGCAAACCCCCACCGAGACTAGGAACTTCTTGAATCATACTGAATTGACAATAGAACTCGCAAGTTAGTATGCGACTGCAGAAGAAGCAGTATCATAAAAGTTAGACAGGTTCTCTCTGAGCTCAATAAAGCCAAAAATATTTACTAGTATTTATGATTTACTCTTTTCAAGACTGAAGCAGCAAATCGTCTTCCAGCTTTCTCTAACAAGAACTGTTTTATTCTTGACATCACTAAACCTTTTTTCTTCAGAAAGGGGAATGTGAGGAAAATTCACTATAGATATTTATCTACATTACCTACAAACTAGTGTGCAATTATGGATAGCTAGAATATTTCAAAGAAGAAAAGACATCAACAAGGTGGTTTACCGATTAGTACAGATTTGACTGCTTGAGAATACAAGCGTATTCTGTGGAGGATAGATTTGGCCGCTGAACAGCCTAGATTTGAACCCGTTGGATTCCTATGTCTGAAGTTTCATTGAGCGAGAGTCCAACACGTCTCAACATAAGAATGCCAACTCACTTACTTGTGCCTTTTTCAAAAAGGTCTTTCGCAAGGGGAACATTCGAAACGAGCATAGAATGAAAGCTCTGTTCGTGACAAATAATAGTTATATTTCGCAGACATGATCGGCAGGAATGACACTACTAATATACATAAGAAATTCAGTTGAAATATTCTTTTTTGTGTAGATACTATTGAAAACAGCACAAGAAAGAAGTCCCTGTATCGGTGCCGGATTAATATATATTAGAATTAAAGGGTTTTTACTCGTGAGTAATTCTTAACCTGTACCCCATCTACATTGAATCATCCCCCGACGTGAACCGTGAGCTATTACCGCGGAATTCTCTAGAAGGGGGCTCAGCGTGTAGCTTGGCCCATCTCAGTTGCCCGCCTGTTTTTATTCACCACAAGCGTTGCGGAACATCAGCCCTGATGTGAAGCACTAAGTCACGTTACTTTTTCCACCGGTTGTTGACTATCCGTTTTGTTGTGTCACCGACATATGGACTCACGATGCCTGTACCCATTAAGGACGAAGAGACACACAATACATGATATCTGTTGTAGTTGTTAAGGCCGCTGGAACTATGCGAGTATTATTTCATGCACGGTATTCTTTACCATACTCGCCTTATAAGCCTAACCTCAGGGTTTATCCGTAAAGTAGTGTGCCCAAGTGGTCTAGAGCGCTGCTTTTAGGCACCTGTCTTTTCGAAGGCATCCGTTACTGTTATCGGTCTTTTCGACGGTTCTCCGAAATTCAGCCAGCTCTGGAATAAAACACTCAACCAGGTATTACTTCTGCAACCAAAAAAAAAAGCTGATATTTATTACAATATGAAAAAATACAGTTAAGAGCGAATTTTTACACTTCTACGTGACTCTCATGACCGATAGCCGGCACTTTTTTTTCTTTATTAAACTCATTCATGGACAATCGTAGCCTAGATGCTCAAGTATTGTCTCTCCGTAATTCACGTAAAATCCCGTCTAGCATATTCAGATCAATATGTTCAAAATACCACTATGCTGTGCTGCTGTAAGGTATAGCACGTTCTACACGTTTGGAGAAACATAGATTTCCTTTTTGCCTGCAAAATTGCACGCGAGTTGTAATCTCATTAGTACATTTGTAGATTAACGTGGTCGTATTCAAACGACTCGTCTGAATACAAACAGGTACGATGAGTTTTAAGCAAAACTGTTTCTGACCGGCACCACATTGCAGGTCCATAGAAAAAAAGGTACATTGAGAACTGAGTCCGGCACAGCACGAATTGCCGCTTTATTTTTGATTGTTGACCTCTAAATTACGTCAGCTCGACGGCCGTCTCTTTTGTTCGGTGTGATTATCGAGACATGTATTCATACAAGCCTTCGTTAGCAAATCATCGGACATCATCAATAACCATACTTGAATGTTTTAACGTAATCCATAAAGACAAATTTCGTCTGAAGTTTGTCTGGTCCTCATTGATGTGCTTTAGCTCTTTTTGTTTTGACTATAATAGATTACAACTTTAAAGTATGTTCAATTGAATCAGCCATACGTGGTTCCGAGCGCGAGTATAATATTCTAACGTAACCTCATTGACCAGTTCATAACTCTAAATACCTTTTAAATGTTTTCACTGAGTATAGTGACAGTGTGTAGCAATAACGTGCTATGGCGTTACAATCAATAACAGTGAATGGCTAGAGACTAGTAAGGTATTCATTCTATCCAGATACGAAACACTCATTGTCATTAAAGATAGCTGATATGAAAGACGCACGGTACTTGGTACAGCAACAAGTTTATCTCCGTCATAGCCTATATTCATAGTTACTCTTTGTTTACATGGTTTTCAAGTTCGTCATCTACCTGATCATTTTGTGCTGTTGTTAAGACCAAAGAACCGTTGCGACTGGCATCGATTTTACCGCGCTGAGGTGTAGAAATTTCCTCATCTTCTTGAAGGAGTCCTTTTGAATTTTCATCAACTTCATGAAGTAGCTTTCGAGAACCTTGATTGCTAGCCTGAAAAGGTTCTGAAGGGGCCTCAAACGGGGCGCCATCCGTCTGAGCCAAAGAGGGAGAAGTTCCCGAGTTTTCGTCGGGAATGAATAGAGCTGTCTCAGAGTCCGGTACGTTCGAAGTAGGTCCATTTTCAAGACCCAATCGGTGAGCCTCTAAGGTAGAATACTGCGTCAATCTCAGCCTATCCTCGTCGGCGCAAAAGGCGATCATTGAGGCGTATGTAGAAGCAACTGCATCGGTTATCATCTTAGAACTGCGAACAAAGCCTTCAAATTAAAACAAAACTTCCTTACGTTTAATACAACACCTGTGTATTTGCTATAAACGTCATAAATGACTGGATACGTATTAAGCGTTGTCTTACTATCACAGTGAACATACTGGTAGAAAGCAATGTACATTATCAGCTGTCTTTAAAATGGAAACCTGCTTCGCTAAGAAATGCTTCCCTTTACACGAAGTACATTGCATAATTCCAAACTGCATGATTATATGAATTCAAGAATAATTTTAATTTAATCAAACGAATGTGCTTCGCAAGCTTTGCCCTATATGTTTAGATATACTCAAGATTAACTTACACTTTTCCTTTCAAGGATAACACGTGTTGATCCTTGGGATCCATCGTTTGGTCGGCAATTGAGTCCTGTCCTACAACCGACAAACAGCTGGTGTCCGCACGAGGTTCACTGAGTCGCTCGCGGGGCAAATGATGTTCTTCCGGCCCCTCTGGGTAGATTTTTTCGCCCCCGAAAGTATCGCTTGCTTGTTTGGATTTATTTTGGTGTTCGATTGTGGCGTCGGTTCGATCGCCACCCGTGGAGTTCGTGAGGTTCGCAGGAGCTAATTCGCAAAAGAAACATATTAAACGATATACATAGACTACAGACTAGAATCTCGAACATAAAAAGCACAGTTGAAGTAGCAAATAATGCCAGTATTACAGACTATATTACAAATAGCACAACGTTTAGCTCATCGAATGCCTAGCTTCCTGCAAATACTACATATAGCGAACAATTAGACGATAACAGGCTTGGCGAAGTATAATTTGTTTTGGTTTCTTCGGCCAGTTTGACTCACAGCATTTCCTATAAGCTCAACAGGAATCCAACGAGTAACTACGAGTCTTACAGTTGTTGACAGCACAGACGACCATCGTTTAGAAGTGACAGCAAAGAACTGAGATTGCAAAAAAAACTTGTTAGGAACATGTAACTTATATTCGCACCGTATTGAAACATACAGACTGCTTTGACAAGGGTCTCGGTAATAGATAGCACACAAGAACAGCTTGAAAACAATGACAGAAAATAATAAGGAGAAAAAGTAAGGGTGATAAGTACAATGCTGAGTAATGGTGCCAAGGCTCGTGCCTTTGGCTGCGACAGAAGCAGTAGTCAGGCCCGTTAACTCTGCACCCGTATCTTGCGAGTGGCTGAACTCAGAATCTCTGCACGTTGACGGTACAGTGGCAGCGGCTATTAGTTGTCCCGGTCTTGGATCTGGCTGCTCGAACATCACCATTTCGTTGTCCTGCTGCAGAGTCCCTGCTGACGCTATCCTAGCAGTGCTTTCTGTCGTCTCACTAGGGTCGAGCATTCTGCCACTATTGCGCTCAAAAGGCGGCTTGAGGTCGGGATAAGATCGACGCCTTTTCACACCTGGATTTGTTCCATCTGTTCCACGGGTCGTACCACGACCGCCAAAGACCTGGGCCACCCCAGTGAGGAAGCAATTTCCCGTGGTTATTATTGCGGGCATTGGAGCCGCTACCGCCTGTAACAATTGATGCCACGAATGATCAAATTCGTAAAAAAAAGATGAGATTTATTGCGGCCACTCGAACGGCGTTCAGGCGACAGGATGTTTATGCGAAAAATCTCGAACCGCGCTAGTGGTGGACCCATTGTAAAAGGTGGCGACACCTCAGGAAACTGTGCTGTAAAAAAATTCACGTTTCACGAAGCGACTTTGTCTATTATTTTTGTAGAGCAATAAATTGTTAGACACCATAATTAGGTACAGTGGATTCATTGGAAATGCATTACTCGATGAATATATCGACATGAACCGAGCGGCATACACAAAATGCTATGTGTATTCATCGCCGTAATTGATTTTATTATCAAATCCACGAATCGACAACAACCTGTCTAGTTTTACTTCAGTGATTCAACCATCTATCAGTTTTATCCCGGTAACATCATGATTTCCCGTACTATGATGTGAAAAAGTGGCCCGTGTACGAACAAATATCTAAATCTATTACCCCACAGTAATTTCACACAATTTTGTTTAAGCTGATTTCTCCCCAGTCCGTAGTGCACTGAAATTAGAAAGATGACGTAGGACATTTCACGCTACAACAAGCGTGTTCACGCTACAAGAGGCGTAGGGGGAATTTTCTCAGTGGTACAACCTGTGCTGTGCGACTACCTGGGAAATTACCTGAAAGATTAAACTTTCGAAAACATTTAAGGTAGCATTGACAAGTTTATGACCCTGTCTAATCTTTGTTTACGCACGACGTCTCGATGGAGTGTTTATTTTGAGGCCCTTTTCGAACCGTAATCCTTATGCTCGCACTATAGAACTAAGCTTAGCTAAGCTTAGTTAACATATTAATGCCATGTGTAGTATGTTCATGTATCTCCAGAATGCGCTTCGTTCATAATTCTCGGTGGATTTTAGTTTTCTGAAAATGCATCGACGTAATTCTGTGATACATGAGAGAATTTTTTACTTTATTACGATACACTCTTACAATTGTTACAACCCTTATCGTCTCATATGAACACACCCACGCTGTGCCTTGGGTAACGTTCGGCCGAGTTTTCTGATTCGAATTTGCCGCTTAATTCGCCATCCATCCCACATGAAACAAAGCAAACTGTTTAACGTGAGCCGATGAATAAGGCTCGGTCTACGTCCAGGTGAGCTTCGTTCCACCGAGAATACAGCCCTCTAATGCTAAACTTTTCTCTTACACGTCACTCCAACAGTCATTCATCGGAACGATCCAGTCTAGCAGTAGATTTTTGAAAAGCATATTGTCAGATCTTCAAACATTTCGGCATACAAAGAAAGCAAACGACTATATATTGCCAAGGTAGATGGTTTATCTGCACGGAAACAAATAGCAACTGTTACCATGGTCCTGTGGTGCAGGCGATTCGTGGGCTGTGGGAGCGTTGGAGAAACCTGGGACTGTGTAAAGACGGTGCCAGGGGATGGCTGGCTTCCGTGGATGTTGTATGTGTAGGTTGGATGAGATGCAAATCCAGTCCTAGCACGAACTGCAGTACTCCTGAGCGTGGCCATCCAAGGATTTTGGTAAGTAACGTAACGACTTCCATTTAGTTCTTGTTGAAGCTGTGAAACATTCGGCACAAACAGCGCTTGAGACTGGGCCGACTGGGCTGATGGATGGCTCGCCACCTGTCTGCAAAATAACGGTTTTCACACAGGGCAATCCGTACGTAATCAGTGATTTTTTCCGTTCATCTAAAGACATTGTTATTCAGTCATAATACGCCGAGACAAGCTTTGAAGAATAATTGCAGTTCTTAATTATTGTATCAAATGTAAATAAGATAGGTGTTTCGATTAGACAAAATATTGTGCAAGCTATATTTGTAAGTTTATGTGATAAACATTTACTAATTAGTACGTCTATAACAAACTACTGGACGCGCCCCAATTTCAAAAATGATGCGCAACACTGTAAGACTCAGCTAGACTGGACTCTCATACAAAATCTATATATACCTGATATGTTATACAGAGTATGCTTCGCCAATACTGTGAAAAGCTAAATGACACATGATTATTAAAACTAGCATAAATAGTAATTATACATTTGTAGGTATTTTCCTCATGCTTGAAGAAGATAGGTATAACGGCTAATTCTCATAAGCGATACGTACTTCGTTAACTGTATTCATTGGCGTATATAACTCTCGAATACATTAAGGTTTAGTGGCGCGCTATTTCGCCCACCTATTCGATGAATCTTCAATGAGTCGATGAGTTTCTCCAATGTGTCGCTCGAGATTGTCCGCTTGGCTTGTGTAGAATGTGAGACAGATACCACACTGGTAGGGTGTCAAGACTGGGTTAAACATAACCTGTCTAACAAATGTGGGAGGACGTACACATGTGTAGAGTTGAGTCCTGCTGAGTATCCCTGATCGACCGGTTCCAATCGGCCCAACGCTATGAGATGTAACCGGATCCTGGATGCCGTTTCTAGGGTAGCTGGTGACAACCATATTTATTCTTTTTCTACATTTGTTACCACATAAAATACATATTAATTATTTCGCAAAACCGTTGAAATCCTAACGGTGGAAAGCTTTTAACGTTAGTTTACTAGATTATACATTTATTAATATTTATTTTTTCGCACCGCCGTTCAAGTCATCTTGCTAATAACGCACGTATGAGTTAGATCGTTTTTTGATATCGCCATATTGCTGACGTAGATTGAGAATACTTTTAGAACCAATTGTTATGAGCACTCATCAGAGAATCAATCTGCCCTGGGCGTAAGAGTATATTACGCACATATACCTACGACGATTTAGTCAACTATTAATGAAACGGCAGGTACAGTGGACAGCTGGCTAAAAATGAAGTCCTGACAACGCCTATATCCAGTATAACCTCAGGAGTAAGACAACCAAACCAAAATAGAGTGTTGTCTACAAAGACAAATTTTTCCATTCTTCGTTTTATTTAGCAGACGCCAACTCTTTGACAACTGACACACCTATCTGAAACTCCGCATCCCAAACAATATCAGTTTTACAAGTCTATATAAAGAATAGACACTGACAACTTACACACACAAACACGTCTGTATCAAAAAAGATATGCGCTCAAAATCAGCTTATTGTGGAAGCGTACTCGAAGCAGCTGACTTCGGTGACGAGCTCGACTGCATAGAAGCTCTCCCTGACCCTTACTTGTGCAGATCGAGAAAGAACGTTTTTTCTATTCGCTACTGACCGTGTTCACCTTCATAAAATAAAGTAGCACTTATGATATTTAGACACGTAATGAATGAACTGAACAAATCGGGCAACAGTTGACAAATAGGATCATGCTTGGTCAGCGTCACTAGACACGAATGCTGTTCACTCCAATGGCAGATGGTAGGCGTACGCACTGCACTAGCCAAAGCACGATACCTGCACGCATTCTATGAGCAGTTAGCTTGACGGTGTTCACGTTGCCTTAACGTTATAGTAAAGACGAGCTCATTGATAAGAACAGTACGACGTGCTAAAGTCGTCAAGGATAATAAAAATCGATGTCTTGCTCTTTTTGCACTCATTGATGCCATTTCTATTAGTATCGGGAAGATAACAGTTCAAATTTACTTTTGTTTTCGCATGCTATGTAGCCGTCAATTCGTAAGAAGAATCAATTATCGACCGGACAGATTTTTGACGTCTAAGAAACACCTGAAAGCCTGAATTTTTTCCAACTTGTTGATATTTAATGTTGTTTTGGCGGTAGCAAATTGTTGTCAAACACAGCTAATATGAATTCTCAGTTTGTTATTATAGTCGGATATATGTATTTGCCATATTTCGTCATCTTAATACAGTCATAAGTAAAAGCGTGAATAATCTAGATTTCTTCCTCCCAATTAGTAAGATCCCATCGCTCTTGAGCGAAACTGAGGCCAGGTTATCTTCGCTTACCCTTTCAAACACTTTAACCAGAGTTTTGTTGTTTGCGCTTTAGATTGTAGTTCCGGTTTGCCCGCTTTCACCATTAATTCAAGGTGAGCAGCCTATGCAATCAGGTCTAGTTCTAACGGCAAATGCCGGAGCTTGAGGATATCGTCCTGATCGAGATTTGATAGCAGTGGCCCTACTGTGTAACCATTTACTATTTTCTAACGTAAACAAAATGTTTATAATGTCCATAAATGGCAGGTGCAGGCCCAATCAGAGAAAGACAATAAGATGTAACTTTACACTCTCTTGGGTAATCAATTATGTATAAACGAACAGCTGGTTTTCCCCGATTGTATTACTAAAGAACGCTATCTATATGAGTAAATTCTATCTGTCCACCCGCCCATAAGTAGTTGCCTTAAAGACCTTGAATCATGTCAGTAGATTTTGATTTCGGATTGCGAACATATTGGGTAAATAAAAAATGACCGGACACATAACATTCACATGTATCAATCTTATTACTGCTACT
>NW_019215105.1:0-27152 GCF_002532875.2 Varroa jacobsoni | reverse complement strand
CTCGAACTTTATGCACCAGCTGACGTCGAAATTCAAATAAGCTAGTTCGAAAAATTATACAGTCTCAATCGGGGATCCGAACTGTTTTCTTGGCGTTGTAGTTTATGCTTAATATACCTCGTTAGTAGTACTTTATATGATGCATTATCTTGACCCTTTAGTACCGCGCGTAAAACGAATATACGAAGGCAAACGATAAAAATCCATTCATTGAATTTGAAGTTTTGCCGTGGGAATAACGTTCTGAAAACCTATTGCATGAACGAACCGTATTTAAAGTTACAATGAGAGCATAAGGTACCATTATTATGCTCATTGCTATTGAAGTTATTGTTAGTAGCAATAACTTACCACCACGACTAAAAAAGGCCGGCGACAATGTCCTGAGACAAACCTTAAACATATAAGTCACACGCTGGTCGAGTAAGTCACTTAATACATTTGACGGTTCACTAACCTACTTTGCCTCATTTCACCTACCTCATTGACAGCATTTGCCTTTCATTTCCTTAAGCTGGCTAAAAATGGACAGATACTTATGAACACCGTCTGTTTTGCCGGCTCTTTAAGTAAGATTAATTTCGATATATGATGGGGTCTCGGCATCGACACTCATGTTGTTGGGTGACTTGATTTGTTTGGACTTTACATACGAATCGAGAATTGAGGCGCTTTCCTAAGCGTTTCAACGAGAACTAACCTATCAACATAAGCTGACTTCGAAGGCGCAAAATTGTCACGTATGCTTTGCTTGCAAAAGGGCTGGCCTCTTACAAAACCTTCCACAGATTCAGGCCAAAGGAGGAAGGAAGAGTACGTATAGGAAGAGGGAAGCAGGGACGGAGGCACAGCGAAACGAGGAACAACGAAAAAGAACTAGGGAAAAAGAGCTCCGTAAGCTGAATCAGTCTTGGATGACGGTGCCGGTGGGGTAGCATCGCAGAGTGGCCCACACTGACGCCTTTGTTATTTACTATTATCAGAGAGGTACAAAGTATCAAACAGCGCCGTCAACTCTCTATCTAACTCGCTTTCATTTAACCAATCGGCACATACGCCAATGCAGGAGTACTTCGACCGCAATTGTAAAACACCCGCATGTATATGTGGGGCATTTTCAGTTCTGACGGCCTTCCCCCATCCTTTCCTACCCAGGAAACTCTGAGCGACATCAGAAGAAGACAAAGGCAACGAAAAACGTCTAGAACGAGAGCATTCTAATTGGTGTGTCAGTAAATGGCAAAGGTAAAGGGCTTTTGCAGCAAATTATACCTTAACCTTTCATTGTTGGGCTTGGTAGACGATCGGTTTCCACTACGGCGCCTCGTATAGAAACATGAATTTAACCTCTTTGTTAAAGCGACCATTTCAGAATATAGTTGAAGATTAACCAGTCTCAAATTAAGCTATGACTGTACTACAGGTGTGAAGCTCGTAAGAATTCGGCGCTCTGAACTAGAGAATCGTACTATTGATTGTCATACCCTGGCCATGGATACTGGTTTTAAGTATCTTTGCCTGGCAATGAAACAAGCGCGTGCTCGATGTGTAGTTAACTGTGCATTGTGCCGTTAAAAGTGCGACAATTTTATAGTTGCGAATGTTTGTCTGGGAACACCCTTTGTAGAATATGGAGAAAATGCGTTTCTACTTTAATTTGGTTACAAAAAGTACCATAATAATAATATAGATAAAGAAGTGCGGAAAAAAGCTAGAATATTGCAAACATAGTTTCCATTGGGCATTTGAATTAATGACGAAATTATATAAATAAAATGTAAATAGAAAATCATACCAAACTTAGAACTTACATTACATATCCCAGCCGACCGTTTTATTTGGGTAGATATACGCCAAGGCATACGCTTAATTTGCATCAGAGCTCTTGTTAGATAAAAAATAAATTTTACAGAGTTTGGTACAGCAGCTTCAATATTTGAGAGTATTAAACAGAGGTTTCACATGGCTGTCGTCTAGCTGGAATGTAAATTCTCATAAGACTACCTCTATGGCTCGAGTTTTACGTCAGACATTCTATCAGACGCGCTGATTCCCAGTACAAAATCAAGTCTGCTTAAGGTTCAAAATCATAGGATCGCCTAACGTGAGTGTCCTACTATTTCACTATTTTATTTGGTCTGACCAAAAACTTGTTTGCATTTATTGCTTGAGGAAGCAGTAGAGGATGTGCAGAGGCAATTTATTCCAATATAATATTCAATCGGTCAGACTTGGCCATTGAAAATACTCGTATAAATTGGTACGTTCTTATTAATACCCTTAAAATTAATCGTGGGTTTTATAGATATTTTTGTTCGTCTTGGTGCTATTTTCCCGTTTTGGCTGGTTCACACAATGGAAACGTAACACTCGTATCAGCTAATCTATATAATAATACTTATTGACACAAGTAACGTTTGAATCGACCTGTTTCTGTTACCTGTTTCAGGGCTAGATGCTATTTAGTTTCACAAAATTTAGAGGACTGACCTGGTCGTTATTTTTTGAACATTCACCTTTTGATCCGAACGGGCATCTAATTTTCTTAATTATAAATACCCATATAACTAGAACTAAGAGAATCTATCTTTTTTTTTATGTAAAAAAAAAAAAAGACCTTTATCGTTAGCTCATGTTGCACTTCATATGTGTAAGGTATTTCAAGCTTTATTATTGTACTAAATATGACCTATCGCTTGCACCTAAAGAGCATTTACAGAGACTCACGGAGCTCATTTTCTGTTATTATTTGACAAATATCAGCAGTTACCACAAATTCTGAGGATGTAGGCCAGCCAACCGATAATTCTGATAAGATGCAATAAACATGAAACAGACGACACAATGAGGAAATTGTATATGGGTTTTGGAATCGTATGCTATGTTACCACGAAAATATGTAAACAAACATTGAGCCGATAGAAACAGAAAGGTAACCCGTCGGAGACGAGAAAATAGCGACACCGGACAATAATATTATCGAAAATAATTTTGTTATCGAGGAATCGCTTCCAAGCCAATGAACAAATGTCCCCGCTGACACGGTACTCAATTGGTAATGCCCGCATGGGCCTAATTTGACGATATCTTAAATGACTTTTTCTTAGAAGATAATGTTCTTCCTTTTCAGCTTTTTAGTAGATCTCACAAATTGCCTACCGAACTCATTTGATGCCTTCATTTCTAGGTTTTCTTTTCCCAAGACTTCCTATTTTTCGCCGTTCCCGTTCATCTGAAGGGAAAGCAACCACGGGCACAACTCAATTCACTCAGCCAACCCTTTAAAAACCTTTTTTCTCTGATGCCTTCTGGCTATGTGACTATCGCTGGCTATCTCCTCTGAACTGATTCTATGTTAATGCAACTAGCAGGATGTGGTATCCCGTCAAAGCCTTCTATTTCAGTTGATTTGACGGGATTAGACGGGGCTAGAGAAAAAACTTTTTTTACCCCACTTCTTGTTTTCTAGTTTCCCGTTCTCCTTTTAACCTAGCGAGAAAGTCTTTTCTTCTTCGGCGTGACTCAGCGTTTTTCAACGTACGAGGAGTTTGCTCCACGCAGCTGCAAGCAGAATAGCAATAGTGAGATTGCCTCACTATGCAAAATTAACTGAATCGGATCATAGACAAAAGTGAACAAACATAACATAAACAAAAAAAAAAAACCATGACAAAAATTGAGACAAAACATTTACCTATTTGCGCTTCTATTAGGGGTAAACGGCAAATGTTTTAGAAAATGCACTTTTTTCTTGATGAAAAATGAGCCTAGGCTAACTACATATGAATCAAATGAAGTTTACTAGCAACATTTAAGGCAAGGTTTTTCTTAAAACAAACTTATATCAACAGTTTAAAGATACGAAAGAGAATAAAAGACAGATTTAAAGATAAAAGAAAGGAGAACAACAGTAGTTTCCCGTCCTTCTTTGCTCCTCAAGCGAGTCTCCCGTTTTTTACACGGTCTTTCTCTTTTTATTTTTCGCTATTCTAATTCCTGCAGCATTTCCTATGGTTGAGTCAGCTAGCCTGGTCCCAGATCAGGCGAAGCCAGACCAGCTTTAAAAATGGCTAACGAACTAATAGCAACGGTCTCGGTTGAACCTTCAATGGTGCTATTAGCACGACGTGGCTGAAAGTTCCTCATCTGAGCTGGGTAAAACAGTATGAAAAGTGTTTGTCAAGCTCTGCTATCGTTCGTTTCGTTAAACATTAGCTCTGCAAAGAAGTTTGTGTTTAATGAAAGCTCTATGCTATTCGTTGAGCACCCATCTTAACTGTGTTCACTGCCGGCAAGATTTTTAGAGCTCGCTGGCAAAGCCGTTTCGATAGTCTATATTTTTACCTCATTAAACGTATTAAACTAACAGCTTTGTCTGACAAGCTGTAAGCTCGGCAAAGGAAAACGCAAAGGCTTCGGACGTTTGTTTACTTAGTTTCGCGATTCGAAACCATTCGTTGCTGTGACCACATTCCATTACTATTATTTTTAACTATAATAAGTTTTGTCTCACCACCAACCTCAACAACCCCAATGGACAACCAAGTGGAAATAAGAAAAAGCTTTAATTGGCCCGATTTAAAGTTATGTGAGGACCCGGCACCACCACTACAGATCTCTAGTTCATCGTAGATCAGAGCAATATTTGGTCACCTTACCACTTAAGGTTTACTGCTCTATGTAGGCATACATACTAGCGTAATGTTATTATTTTTAATCGACTGTTAAAGGTTGCAGCTTTTGTAACTATTCATTTGTTTTTCCTTCTACTATTTTTCGTTCAATAAAATATGTGTGCTGCTGCTTGATTGCTGGACCGCCTAAGCGCTAGTCGGCCTTTCGTTGAACAGGACATGAGTAATTAGGCTCCGTTGATCTCTCAGATGATATGTTTACGGCCGCAAAGGTCCTGCTTTGCTTCCGTCCGCCACTTCCTATCGATTTAGCCATTCGGTTGACTTAACTATACAACGGAACAATTTGGCCGAATCAGGGAGGATACGGCGAAATGAGATACAAGATAAAATGGTGCAATCCCAAATACCTCCCGAAGTAACGCCTAGCGGCTTTAGTAGCCACTCGAGGATGTATGATATCGGTACATGAAAATTTCCCAGAGTCATGACTTTTAGAAAGGACGCACATTTCAGACGAAAACAGAAACGTAATTCGCTCAGAAATCCATTACGACAGATATCTTTCTACTTAAAACGAAAATGTTTCAAGTTAGAAGCTTTTCTTTATCGATATAAACGAGAGCTCCGAAAAAAGCGGTGTGTGCTTTCACCTAAAGCATATGAGCAATGAAAACTATATTTCAGTTTGACAACTTGTCGTAGAAAAGCCGGTCACTTTCAGAAAATGCCTTCAATGTGTGCTTTCATATGGAAAGCTATCACTTCGGCTAACAACTACGACTTGTGTACATTTACCGATGACCGAAACAATAGCTAATACTTGTTTTTTAGCCAGTAAACATTGTACCCTTTATTTTGTAATCACTAACACGTCATATTCATGTGCCTTCAACATGAAAGGAAACCCTATTTGGTTACAGCTTTTTGCCGCATCGGCTCGCTTTTCGAATTTGGTTTGTGTGTAATTCATTCGATCGCGGCTAGTGGAGACTTGACCGACTGAACCTCCGCCGGAGAGGGCCAGAGACCGCTGATTCAGGTCGGATCTACGACATGTCTTACGCGACAGGTCTAAATAAAGAGGCATAACTTGTTGGAATTGTATCGTCTGATGGATGCGTCCTTTTCTTTGATGAAACCGACTTAACAGCTCTTCATAAAGCGTTAAGGCCATCAAGTTGATTGTACTCTTCGGAGCTATCTATAGCTCGGAGCTCTAGTAGCTATCCAAGAAGAGAATTATTAAATAGGTTAGCTCGACAGATTTGTTTTGACTTAGCTCCGCCGTCTGATACTACGGTCGGCGCGTGCTCTTGAAAGCGTCAGCGTTAGATCTATTGAAAATGTTTGACGCTGCGTAGAGACGGGAACTGGATTCATGTATTACTTATGACACATTAATTTTTCTGTTGAGTACATATACGATCCTAATGATACGTTCGGCGACCTGTACCCCAATGAAAGATCACCGCCAATCTTCTACAGTCTTATTCCTCCTGAAAACAAACAATGTTACATAGCTATACACGCAACCAAATTTCAATCCGATACCGGCAAGCGCAGCTAAAATATGTACACTTTTCACGTATGTAGACTATATGCACACACATAATACATGAATAACGTTTGCCCATTATATAAGTAGTATAATTGCACGCAAAAAGACCAATACTTCTCTAAAATATGACTCGACTTAGGTTTCTTCTTCCTCTTGCAGTAATCGATAACAGACGTTGATATTAAATGTTTCCTTAGAGCTGTCGAATTTCTTATTGCTTATACGCGAATGCTGGTCCCTGGTTGCTCCCTAGGTCATTCTAAGGCGGTGATGCGTTATAAATAACACTCGTTTAGCTATTTCATTTACGGCTTAGCAATAGAACCAATTATCATTCGACATGGAAGTGTCCTTAAATGTTTTACTATAATCCTTTGTTTGACCTTAGATTTCTGTTTTCGATTGACCCTTAAACGGATTTCATAATGCCCAATCTGGTCGTGTCTGGCTCCTGTTTACTGGTGTCTAGGCTCAGTTCGGAATGTGGACACGTGACGTGGTCCTAACGGTAGTATACAGACACGTTACCACGGCACTAATAGGGGCCAAATCTGTGTTTCCATAATTATGTGTCTTAGAAAACCCTGACTTGTTTTCTCGCTCTTGTTATTTTTTGCTCTCACCCATTGGCGGCTCACCTTCACCAATTTGTTGCCAATTTCTCCGGACGAAGTGGTTAAATTGCCAACTAACCATATTAGCATGGATCCAACGGTGTGGGACCTCTCATACTTGATAGACTCGTCGCTTCTGATAAGTTTGTTGACGCGCCTTTACAGGTGCTTATAACTGCAAATCTTTCAAAAAGAGGAGTCTGTGAAGCGTAAACAGCAACGACAGGTGGCAGTATGTACAGGCTATACCAATACCTCGTAAACAACGACGGAATACAGTAAATAAAGTCAAATTTTCGAAATAGTCTTTTTACCACAAAAATGACTTTCTACAGACATAAATTTTCTGATCGCTTTGGTTAAGTATTACGTAAAAACTCGATATTTCTCGCCGGGATTGTCTAAACGCGTTAAAGAGTAAAGGATAAAATCTGCTCCCTTTATTGTTTTTATTAGTGAGCTTGCGTAATTTAGGTAAGTTGTTTGTTATATAAGTGTCCTTCCGTAACACAACACTTTCCGCTTTTCTTTTTTAACTTTGGAGCAATATCACGCCTGATTGGGAGACTTGATGACTTGACTTTTGTTATAATGCAATTAGGGGCTAACCTCTGTCCATGCTTTTAACTTATGCTCCTCAGGAACGAAAGGACCTTCCGGTAAGGGCCTATCCAAAAAAATAGCTTGTAAAAACGACCGTCTTTAATAAAGAAAGCAAGGCCAACGCCGCTGTGAATCCGGGCCTGAAATCTAGCTAAAGGCTATCTCAGAAGTGACAAAGATTGAAAACTTATAATGGATAGATGTTTGAAAAACAAAAATTAAAGCATTGGCACTGAATCGTTAGCTGCTGCCGATGGGAACATAGTTATGATGGGGAAGATACCCCATAATCAAAAGAGGTAGGATGGAAGGAAAAAAGAATAGCTGAAACAAGACAGAAGAAGGCGAGGAGGAGCACGTCTAGAGAGCGATGAATTGAAATCGTTTATATTATAATATGTAAACTTATAGTGAGCGTTTTTTGAGGGCTTTAGATTTAAGCTCATAGTCACGAATCGATGGATATGGGCATGTTTCACATCCAATGTTTTTTTTTTTTTACTAACCTTTGCTTCAGAAAAATTGGTGTCACTTCAGCAAAGTGGAAAATTTAACATTTTTGGCAAATGGCACCTGCCAAAGATTTCCTATCTGTTATCATCCGACGACCTTGTGAGCTAAGATATCATAATCCATAGCACTCTCTGGTACAGTTCTATGTGATCGAGAGTATCTGCTTGGGCCATAAAGTACTACTCCATTTTGACAAGGCAAGGCAAAAACTGCAGCAAATGGTAGCCATGGCGGGACTTCAGGTGACCTTACACTTGCTTAGCTTAGACTGTGCGATCACTGGTAAGTCCCGCGGACTCCGAGCATACGAAAAGGCGATGCATTTGTAGAGAAGTTGGTGCTTAATTGTCAACCTCATTTATTTTCTGCTCCGTCTGGGTCGCGCCGTTTCGATGGCGTTGCCCTTGGTTGTTCTGGAGTCACAGTGTCGCGCTAATAATAGACTGAACTATTGTCTAAACAGCACCGCAAGACAGGACGAGGTATAGGTTGAAATGGAGGCAACAACATGAATCATAAGGAAATTTGAAAACAGGAGTAATACGATCCATGTTGTTTTCTATAAATAACTTGTGCTTAAAAAATGAAGAAGCGATGTATCCATAAAAAGTTTCTTTATTATCACCTTTAATAAATTTCAATCAAAATTTACATCGTAATGAACTTTTAGCGTCGTTTAACATAACAACTAAAGAATAACGTGGCCTATATACTATATTAAGACATAATCGAAGATAGTCCGCGATTTATTAAACGTTATCTTTTAGCGGTAGAAACATGTAGGTCGACACAAGCAGGTTCTATCTACCTATTTCATACGGTATACAATACTTGGTATTTTGGCAAATTAAACATATTAAGAACTGGATTACACCTATAGTAGTTGCCTAATATTATAAGTGCACGATTGTGGAGCCCTCTGATTCTTAACTTTGGGAAGGGTCACGTAAGATGATAAATGAGGCCCGTGACTCGTAGTACAACTTTTTCAAACCACTTTGCTTGTACCGCTACGTGTATGCGTGACTTTTCCACCGCATAGAAGCATGCCTATAAGTAATAGTTGCGTTTGAGTGTTTAGGGAGGAAGAGGCATATTGGATATTACTGATGCGACCGAAAACACCGAGTTGAACGTCGGAGGGTACTGCTTAGGTCAACAAGAGGGATTTCCGTTTGACGGTTGAATAATGGTTTCTGTTAGTTTGGTTTTTGATCAGTCTTGTCGTTGACCGTGTCATGCATACGTCTATAATAGAGCGAACGTATGTCCGATGGTTTTTGTTGAAAATACAAAAAACTCAAATTGATAAGTTAAAAGTTCTAGGACTAACTGAAGATCTATTTAATAAAAATGTGTTACCTTTGATTTTTCATGTAAACCTTCGTACGGCACATTTCCATGCGATCGGATTCGTTGCCATCATTACGATATTTAAGTTCTGTTGCCGAACATTATCGATATCCAACCTGTTCGACCCTTGTGTGGTGGCTCTTACCTCACAGATCTTTGGCTTTTTTTTTCCCTTTTCTATAAAGTACAACTATCAGTCCGGTAATCTCAACTTATACCACCGGATATTTATAGCCGGAGAGAATGTGTCCCGATGATGCGGGTAAAATATCATTATTTCTTTCTCTGAATAAGCTGTATGCCAAATGGAGACCTTATTTCCCCCCTTATCATATCTATTAAAGCGCAAAAAGTTCAAACCGCTATGCTGATTTCTAGTACGTTGCTTCATTATTAGGAACTTCGAATTTAAATGAAAATGTCTAAAAATTTATGAAAGTATGCATTCGAAACTTAATTGGCGCGTGACACGAAATGTGAATAATTTAGATGCAGAAGTTATAACGCTTATCTTAGTGCTTTATGACAATGCAAATGATAAACTTATGTTTTATCATATCTGGAAAATTTAATCTTTTCATTATCTTCCAAGTACGATTGTGCTTCTGAGTAAGCTTCGTATGCGTTGAAATTGTCTTAAAAACGGAGAGGCAATTCCATTTGGACAGCAAACTTTACTGTAGTATAATATGATGTTTGTTTACTACGATGGCTAGGGGGCATCACCGGAATTTTCCTTGAACCCCAGTTTAGGTCCTCCGAGAGCTCATACAAATCGATGCGGTCTTCATCGTCCATATTTGCTAATAAGGCCATAATTGCCATATTTCTATTATCCTACGATAGATGTGAAACAGAATAGTTTGCTGGCAGAAGGAATACTGACGACCACACTCAACACGAGAAAACCCAAATTAAACGAGGGAGAAACAGCTTTTTTGTACCTTCACCCAGTGTTTCATTCACCTCTTTAACATAAACGTTTGGCATATACGCCTACGAGATCGCAAGGACTAAAGAAGCTATTGGGTACGGTACTGCTCACTTAATTTGATGATACTTGCGGTAATGATATGTATACTGTATGATAATAGTAATTATTATACAGATTTCCTTAGTTTCAAACGATTCCATTGCATACGTGTTAAAATGATCTACTAACTTATTATCGAGACGGATTTCATTTGTTGCACGAAAAGCATTTGTTGATAAACCAGGCCATACGTGTACAAAGAGTGATTATTTTTTTGGGTCACCAATTCATGATGTGTAAAAAATGCCGAAATACCGAATACGACAGCCCACGAACAGAACGTGCCAGTAATAGGACTGCCCTACATATTACTCCGTAGTACAATCGTATAGCAGTGGGAAGGTTTAAGACCAGCTTTCGAAAAGCGGAACACACAAGGTACGAAGGCGAAGTACGAAAAAGATTACAAGCGACAGAGGCAGGCCCTCGATTTGATCGTCGCTCACCTCGGCGATGTGCATGCTCCGTATCTTCTCCCATAGTTTGAAATGGTAATGAAGAATAATTAAAAAATATGAAATTAATATTCACACCCGTTCAATATTCGAGTGTCACCCTGACAAATAATCGCACACATAGGCATCAGGCGGCTATGAAGTCGACAACAAACGGCGGCGGCGCAACAAAAACTACGATACATTCTACAGGCTTCGCGATAGAGCACACACACCCAGGTCCAGTTGAGCCCTAAATGACTTTCTAATATATAAATAAACTCTAAAATTAGTACTCGACATTGGAATGACATGCGTAGCTTATATAAACAGAAGACTCATCAGTTCTCTAGTAGGCTATACTCCAACCCGAGATGTACATGTAATTCACGCTGAAATCTACATATGCTCGTCCCTGAGCGAAATTTGATTATGTAATGTTTGCTGAGAGCTATTGAAGACGTCCGTTACAACTGGTAGGATTGTCCTGAAGTGTGCATTCATAACATCAAAGCTTAGCTTCAGAGATGATGAGTTGACGCTACTCTCTGTCCACATTTTTCAGAATTTATATTCGAGCAACACTTGTGTTTCAATGATTCTTCACAGCAGAATATGGCGTTTAATTTAAGCTCATCTTAATCGAGAGGATAGACAAAATGGGTTGTCCTTTACTACTGGTACTAATGTCGTCAGGCAGACAGTTGGCTCCCAGCACGAAACGAAGTATCTACGCTTGAACTTGAATCGCTATTATTACGTAGTCCTTAACACGTTACCGACTGGGCGATCAGTACAGACGTGCGCTGTGTTTGCTACTGTTGAGCTGAAGTCAGCCTCTATATTTCTAGCTTTACGTCCGCTATCGTCGTTAGGCATCCCGTCGGACGATTGGCTCTTAGCACAAAATAGAGCTTCGGACTTCGACTACAACGTGTTCCTGAGGTCGGCAGGTGACAGCCTAAATCGACCTGGATAATAGTAGTGGTTTTGTATTGACTCGCGCATCGATACTGCTTCGGTAAACGCCACCGTGATTGTGATAGTACCGTTACAGAGCGGCGACGATGCGGTTCGTCGTCATTCGATTTGGTGAAATTATTCAGCTTACTATTTGTTTGCATGATAAAAGGCGAAATCCCATTTAAATTAATCCGAGCTACGACCTATACTATTTTATTACTCACCTCTTTATTTCAATATGGAGCCTATTTTTTAGCATTCTATTAGAGTAAGTAATAGACCTAACAGATTCCCCTTTCGACACGACTGCTCGGATGGCTTCGTTACACGATTGTTCGTTCCGCCTCGCGTAGTTTAAACATTATTAAGTGCATTTTTGTTGCTTTGCAGCGGTAAGCGATAGGAAGCACCTTCAACTGCCCCAGTGAACTAGCCGCAATTCCAAAGCGCTCGAATCGTACGCCCACCCACATATCGAGGTTGCTTGTCAGTTATATCTACTGTCTATTGCATCGACAACAACTAGCGTAGTGCCCATCAGACACCAAGTATTAGGCAAGGATTATTAAACCTTCGTTTGCCGTCAGCGTTCTGAGCCTTTTCACAAGGTAGCAGCCTTCGTTGCCCCTAGATAATAAGCGTTAGCAAAATTAACCTTATAAATGTGTAGCGTTGACCGAATCTACACAGCAGGTACTCAGCGTATGAAATTTTCCCTTGGAAAAAATCTATCTTTGGTAGGTATGAAAGAGAACTCGGCGTTTAGTCTCCAAAGAATGGAGAAGCTGTTTGGGAATCTGAGCTTTATATACCGATGAAAAGGGTCTACAGCACTAGCAATTTCGGCGTCCTATTTTTTTCTTCTTTACATCAATGGCCAACCAGAGCGGATCTCCCCTAAATCGGCACTGAAGCAAGCAAGCAAGCAAGAGAGAGATGACGCGCAGTTATATGTGAATAGTATAAAAGAATAAGGTCGCAATGGTTGGAAATGCAAAAGACATTCTCTGAACGACTATAGGTTTTCACATCCGAAATGTAATAACGTGCGTGCACTCTCTTGATGAATGGCGGGCTAACGATATGACTTCACAAAGGAGCTACGTATAGTGTAATACAATTTAAATCGGTGAAGTATATCACGAAAATGAAGTTGTGCTTATAGAAGTTTGGCCATTGAAATATCTTGTTGTGAGTCTACAACACTGAGTGAAATTCAATTTCGAATACGATAGATTGCGATCGTCATATACGTATAAGGACCCGAATTTCTCTCTATATAGCCACTAATGCCGGGTTTTAGCAAACACTTGCCAGCAGTTAGTGCGAAGTACAATAACGGCAGCGTAAAACTTGTCCATAAAGCCGTTATCAAACTCTGCGAAAGACAATCAACAGAAAACACGGTACTTCTATAGTATGTTTCCCCTATTACAGGCCAAAAGTCAACAGGATATTTTCACTGCATTTTAACGCTTCATCTTCGTGAAGTCAACGACTGTTTGGTGAAGCCGTACAGGCGAGATTTCTGCGAGCGTTCAATGATATGCTAACGTACGTCTGAAATATTCAAAAGCACAAAGCTAATTTAGTCACTACTCGTCATCAAGGTTTCTTCCTCCCCTATAGGAGCAAGGATTTCTAATATGACTAGCACACTACCTCTTTTTTGCACGATGTTTGGGCTGCCGTTACCCCTTCAGTAAGTTCCGTGACTGCTGCTGTTGTTATCACAAACCCCTTTGGCCGTGGACGACACAAGCCATTTACCAAAAGTTTATTGACATTCTCCTCGTGCTTGCACGCTTCCCATGCTGCTTGCGTTTCGCCTAATGTTGCTTGGATTGCTGTTAAGACTTGTCGTTGTACAGCACTCAATTGCGTCGGCATTCGGTCTGTCTCGGCCATTAGGAGTCAAAAATAGGAGGTTTAAACACTGCGTCCGATTTTATATTCACTGACAGATATCTGCAATTTATCTATAGGGTTGCTTCAACGGATGCCTCAATTCGAATCTGTTCAAAATGAAGTTAAACAGGGTAATTTGCAGCTGGGTTCCACATATTTCAGGGCAACTTCTTGAAGAGGATCTTTCGCATTCGACAGTTAAGCTGATTTAGCGTACAAGAAGCGTTCAGATTGTTGTTTCGAAATCATTATTTCTTAGGATAGATTGGAACGTAAATTTACCTGGCAACGATCCGCCTGAGTGACATGGTAGACATATGTTTCGCTCATTGTAGGCGGTATAGAAAGTACGCAGTCTACGGTGTATATATACCGTTTACATACCGCATATATATACATCGTTACGGTCTAAATCAATGATCCTATGCTTTTCTGGCGCTAATTCTATATAAGGGTAAGCTCTTGTTCGAGTAAAGAGCCGATACCAGTATGTCGTCACTATGGTTGACGCCAGCGAAAGGAGTGCAACTGTCAATGCCGAAAAGCTATTGGTTCAAAAGTGAACGAAGTGGTCGGTTAAAATGCAGAGCGAATCCTTGCTGTGGCTTCGATGTGCAGACAAAGTTGTCCCCAAAACTACGATTTCTAAACCTGACGCTTGCAGAAAATGTAGAAAATGAACGCAAGCCTCACAGCCAAGGGAAGTTCCGGTTCGAACAAGTAGAACGTGGGACGCAACGTTACAACGACGATACAACACTATTGTTAATAGTCGCGCGACCTCGTTGGAATGAACCGTAAATGATTATCAACAGGGATTTATCTCGTCTCTAGAGGATTGGAGAGGAGACCGCGGACTGCCTCAGGCCGTATAATGGGACGCATACGCGGGTATCGCGGTGGAATGCTACGACCCGTACCAAGGTTTCCAGGAATTTCTGTCGCTCTTGCCGTCTAAGGACGAAATGTTTCTCAAATGGATAGCACTTGTGTTGACACTAGTGCGTATTCATTGTATTTGTAATAGATCAAAGAACAGTTTTAATAGATGAATAAGTATTATTCAAGGAAGTGACTAAGGTTGCAGTTCTGGTTCCTATTAGTCAGGACATCCTCTGTCGCTCATACGATTGCGAGCCAGGCCTGTATAGAAGACGGCTTGTCGCCTGATGGCACAATGTTTTCCGGACGAAAAAATTTTGGTTAAGGCATGTAAGCACGCACATGGCTACAAAAATTGCAAGCCATGCGGGGAACGCTACAACAGTACGGCCCTTTTTCCATATCGACAACAGATCTGCGAACCCACCGCTGATAAAACGTGACCATTCACCCTATTAAGCAGAGGAAATAAGCGAGATCATGATAAATACTACCTGGGCAACAAAATGTACCTCTGAACTACGTAAAGCGTTGTTGGGGCCCAATATCGCGAAGAGGTTTCGAATGGGCAGCGTTACGTTGGATCCACTGGGCGCCAGAAGATACCAGCTGCGGGGTAGGAACGTCTGGAAAAATGTGGCTAGGCTGTTAAAACCATTGTTAATTCAATAATTTTGTGTATGTACTTTAGAGTAAATCTAAGTAGCTTTCCCTATTTCGAACAAGATACTTTTGGGCTACTCGACCCGAGTGACATTTCAGCTGACCTTCGTACGTCTAAACTAAAACCTGACTTTATGCTACTTCTGCCATTCCGTATATTTCTGTAATTTCTATGAAATAAAAAAAACATGTAATGATCACGTTATATTGATTTAAGAATATTTTACGGGGTCGATTTTGCATTGCAACGATGGTTATTTGCGAGTGAAACGAACTATTCGTATTTAAATAAAAATTTCAGGTACTTAATGCAATATGACGTAATAAGGAGTCTTTTTTACTGGATTTCATCACATTATTATTTCGGATGGTTGTTGTACAGCGTCACCAGATAACGTAATACCTAGGAAGATGAGTATTAGCGTACTTTATGCAATGTATGGACAAAAATGACACTGTTCAAGTTGCTTGATTTATTATTAAATATATATATTTTACCTAGAATCTTATAAAGAATAAAGTATATAATTCCTTTGACAATTTGAGATTTCCACACGTTTCATGAAAAGTCGCTAGTTGAAAGATTTTTTTCTTTATTGTTCGGCACTTGCCAACGGCACAGACTATACGAGAGGTGCCTTTCCTAACATCTGCGATATTGCATTGAAGATCTCGGCTTACGCAGATCTGGCTGAATAGAGTATCGCTGCAACAGCTGCAGGCAGCCTGCTCGTAGTAGTAGGCTTCCAGAGCATGCGTGCTACACTGCTAGATGAACCAGCATCTACCTTGTTGGAGTCGATTAACGAGGCCAATAAAAAGGCCGTCCTTGCTGGTTTTCTTCTGTCAGATTGTTTTATTTAGATATTAGTTTCACATAAAATGTCCTGCGCAGCGTGGACATACGTAGGTTATTCGTGTTAAATAGAAAGACACGCACACACCTTCGAGACCACTTGGCAGTACCCACAAAATATTGATTCATGAATAAAAACTGACAACGATAGTTCTTTTTGATTCGGATTTGTTTCACAACAACGAACGCCTCTTCATCTTTATTTACTCTATTCGCATCAAAAACCTCTTTTGTTCTTCTATGTTATTCCTGTTTGAGGCCGTCGTAATTCCTTTGAGTCCAAATCAGAGTTCTTACAAATGTCTATAAGAAACCCTCGCAGGCTCATTCCGGCAGGTTCGTACATACTACGACCGTCAGTTGGGCGTCGAGCCCGACAGCGACGACCGGCAAGGAAAGAATGTCTAAGTTTAATCCCACAAAAATAGAAATTCTTTCCTCATCTGTTTTTTTTCCCTCTTCCCATATATCTCTTTTGTATTTCCCTGTTCGCTACGAGCCGCTTTCCCTACAGGCTTCCGCATTTCCTGTGAGAACGGCTGGGACGGACGACGCCGCGCACCAGACTGGTGGTTAGTTGTCGACTTCTGCCGCGTTCGCTGGGACGAATACTGCTATGCGGCGGAGGCCGGCCTGTATACGTGTTCGACACCTTCTGAGCACACGCACGGCGATAAGCTGGACAAAAACAGGCAGCATGACAGACGTTTCCACCTAGACGCCTCCATATCCTGACATCTGTCGTTGCATCTTTGTATTTGTCGTGCTCGTTGTTGCGGTTCGAACAGATAGTGCAGCAGTGGTAACAGCGACCTAAGACCTGTGGGAATAAAAGATGGACCTCTGCCAGGTCAACACCTGGGTTTTCCAAGTGCTGCTGCGTGAGCTTCCGACGCGGAGAGACGCAAACTATTGTTACCAATGTCCAAGTAACGGATTTGTTGCTTCGCTACCCGGCCATCTCTAGACTGCATTCTATAATACGCGTATCTACCTGGCCGTTACACTACAAATCATTGTCGGCACCGGCAACTTTGAACTTAGATTTTACAATACAGGTTTATGTTGATGTTGAATTACGCGTTCGACGATGATGGTGTTAATAAACAAAAAACCAAGAATTACGCTTCATTTCTACATTAGTAAAACTAGTTCAGCTGTCGTTAAAAGCTGAGGTTATAAAAGTTATGAGCATACCTTTCCAGCACGTTTTGTAAACCTAGTCATATTGTTATTACGACAATCCGATGGTCGACGCGATAACACCATTGGATTTGATATTAATAAACGGAATACATTGAAGTAAAAATTAGAAGCATTATATTTAATATATAAGTCTAAACGAACTGCTAAGGAAGCAAATATTTTGCAGTTAAGCATACATCGAGCCGCCGCAAATGAGAACAGAATCTACCATCTTCTTTTCCATTTTTCCAGTCGTTTGATCCTTTCAATATATTTTGTAAGGGTATGCCAATAATAATACTACATTGTACCTTTGATGTGTTGGATCATTGTGCCACCTGACTTCAGTCTGTATTGGCGGATGGCAAAATTAGGTTCTGTGAGCTAACTTTTTTTGTTGGCTGCCCACCAGTCTGTCCGCTGTGTGACTTGTACTCTACGTACATACCCTCTTTACTTGGCTATCGAGGCTGAGTCGAATTGGCGGGAAGGATAACCGAGTAGGGTAGCCATAGGCCATGTGATGTCGTAGCAAGCCAGACAAGGCAGGGGAGAAAAAGTCATCAGCAAAGCCCCGTATCTCCCATCGGTGTGATCGAATTCTCTTTGTCGAATCATCAGATCCACATGAGAACAGTTCTTCTTGCTTTGTTTCTTTTCGTTGAGTGTCCCATGACTTCGTCACTTTTGGCGGACAGGCGCCAACATAACGGCCTTTCCTCTCATTCTCCCGTTCATTCACTTTCTCCCCCTTCTCCTTCTTTTTTGGGAAGTAAGCCCTAGTGGGACGACATGGGGCAAAAAAAAGAACAAAAACGCAACGCCTTAGGCAGGTTTTACGCAACGGTATTTGGCTAAGACCAGCCAAGTGCTTGAGTATAAATTGATTGGCTGGAATTTGTTAAAACTATCTTCAATAAAGCGCTACAAGGCTACATAGAAATATGTGGGTATTAGCTTTTGTGTTTAGACATAGGGCAGCGGAGCGGCGTGGCGAAGCGGAATACGCGAATACGACAGAGATAAATAAGGGCGTTCTCGAGAGCTCTATGAAGTTCACATCATGAAGCAGATTTATATAAATTTACAACGATTACAATTTATAAATAAGATTTATATAAATTTACAACGACAAGCAGCGGAAGCGTAATTTGTTGTGTCTAGTGGTATTGGATGAATGGAAGGTTAACGGCTGACGCAATTACAAAAGTCGAAAATGCTCATATGAGATCCTTTGAAAATGATGGTAAGTCCGTAATTGTTTAAACATTACGATACTGAAAAATTATTTCACAAATTCTTTCGTAAGTAACACAAGCAAGAAGACTTGTTTTTTTTTAGCTAGTGTTTAGTTACTTAGTAGTTAGGACCTTCAGAGGTGTATCTACGACGCATAAGTTTCTGACTGATCTTATCATCGAATCAATAGCTTTCAAATAAGCTAGACAATGATAGATTATTAAAGCTTTAAGACTGCTGAGAAAATGCCACCTCTGGAGATGCTATTCGAAGTCGTTGTTGCTATCAAGAAAAATGACGTTCTTAAAATTGTCAGCATGTCTTAATGTCGTTTATATGATGTATATCTAAGAGTGTCAGCCTGATTTTGAAGTCTTTCTCATTTTGTAAATTATTCCCTAATATAGATACCGCTAAGAAGCGCGATTGTTTTACACATGTGTACCAAAGGCTTAAATATGTTATAATATGAAAGGGCTTACTATTAGGCCTTTAGTAGATTTCATTCCACAAACTGCGTTATCTTGTGGCTAATTTCCTTCATATAATAACCCTCTTACGATTGTTACGGGATGCCTTGACGTCTCGGTTAAAGTATTTTCACGTACCTACGAAGTATCATCGTGCTAGATCCCTAGAGGCATAGTAACATATTGAATACCACTCGTAGTAATTTCAATAATCTTTGCAAATGCACCTACAAGGGCATGATCTAAGTAATGAGGAACACTTGCCAAATGATTGGATCGTACTAAATACAAATTGCATGTTTTTTTTTTTTCAATACCAGGGCAATGTTGAAACATTATTATTAACATTAATACTACTTTTTCTAACTGTTTGACAGTATGTTTGTATGGTGAACTTCAAAGAATAAATGGTAGATATAAGTATGGGTTGAAAATGCATTCCACCTATACCTAGCCATACACGGGTATAGTTATATCCATAACAAGTAGTACTACATAACTTGAATCCATAACAGTATAAGCTTACTTTTAAGTCAATGTAGAGCCAGCGAAAAAACGGTCAACCTACGAGTTATATCCACGAAATTGCGATATGCCAGGCATGTGTTGTCCAGCTAACGAAGCGATCGTGTAAGAAGTCTAAGGGACAAACATATACCTAGTCACGCGTATTCTCTGACGCGGAATAGAAATTCGTACCATCAAAACGAACCCCGTGTGCATATACACTAACCCACTATTCGCAGACAGCTCTCAACTTCTTCCTGGTTTAGTAATACCTTTTGGGCGGCTCTAGGTCTAAATAGTACTCCGCCACATACCAAGCCAGCTGCAGCGACATCTAAATGCTGCTGCTGCTACTGGGATCTGCCACCTGGTGTTCCCTGCTGTTATTGGCCACCATCGTCATCGTCGTCGCAAAGTCTCCGCAGGACAGGCAGGCTAGCAAGCAACGGGGTAGTGCAAACCAGACCAAGCGGCGCCCACGCTACGTGGCATAAACAAGTTCCACTATATCCTATTCTAGCTGAGCTACTCTAGGTACTGAAACTGCTTGCCATAGAACACTGCAGTGCTTGAGAAAGGAAAGCCAAGGAAAGCGAGTTAGCAACTCTCATGGGAAAGTTACTTGCTAACAACTGGCCGTCGCTAAGACTATCCATTTTAGCAGCGAGCATCCAGCTTCGCGGCAGCGGCGCGGGGATCGGATTCTCCAGGGATCGCTGGCGGAGCATTCACATCGAGCTGTTATAGCCAGTAACCTGTATGTCCGTAGTGTGTAACCCAGAGCCTGGTCCAGAGGTGCGGGCCTACTAACCGACAGGCTCGTGAGTGCACCCCAACTAGTTATACGTCTCTACTTCTGCAGTCTTTTAATCAAATTTGTTCTTTTTGAGCTTGCGGACTTACAAAGCTACGGGGGAAGGGGATGGAAAGGCGAAAAGGATCAGAGCGGTACAGCACTGCAGCCTAGGTTCGTTCGCCTGCCTCTACTTCTTTGACTGTCCGCTGTGACAGAGACCACGATGGCTTGGCAGGGGTTTAAACGAGTCAGGCCCAAAGACCTGGTGAACATTCGGCACCATTGCAACTTTACTGGAGATTACGCATCCCATTGGGAACCTAAGATCCATAGATGCGAGAAGGTCTATGATAACCACAATGTTTTAGCTCGGGAGTTCTTGGACTCCATGATGAGAACTGCTAGCGGTGAAGAAAAACTACGTGTGTCTCCTCATTTGCGCTTGAACATATACATTAGAAACATCTACACAACTGACAACAGTGAAGCGCGTTGAGCATGTAAATGATCTATATGAGGTCGATGCGTACGAGTTTGATAAACCATTCAGTAAAAGGGAATCAGCTTTAAACAGCCGTCAATCAAGAACTCTGCAATTGTCTCTCACGTCACACTTCCGCGCTACGAAAATACGTATTTTCACTGTGGAAAAATTTAAATTTGTTTGGAAATAAGTTTATTTTCTTACAAAGTGTGTGGGGTATGTATGCATTTTCAGAGCTGAATATCGTGTTTTTAACAGTGAATTGTAATACAAGTTGTTTATCAAAAAAAACTTCGCCCGGCTATTTGATGTATGTAAATGACTGGGGTAGACTTCATATAGCATACACACAAGAATCATTTTAATTGTTCAACAAATGCTAGACTGACTGTCATTACATCGTCTCGCTTCGCATACTTATCAAGTTCACAAACTTTTGTCCATAGAAATGAATATATGAGACATGGTGACAACCATTAGAGACCTCACAACAAATTCAAGTTTATGATGAAAATTGCCATGATAGCACAAGAACGATACAAGAACAACTATGCTACTATCTAATGAATGTCGTACCAGAATGCTGGTGATTGTATTGTGACAGCTTTTGCCGCCGTTCCAAGAAGAACCTGTTTTACTTCATAGAATCGTCGTGGAACTTCTCTGAGCTCAACACATTCGCGGTGTCAGAGCTACTGCCTAATTGTTTGTCACCCCTCTCCTAATGTCGTCGTTCTATCAGGCGAGCAGGAACCTACCGGCAAAAATGCAGCGAGCGTGGTCTTTTCTGGCCTTTCGTATGATAGGCTGATTGTCCTAGTGGTTGGCCAGGTGGTAGTGCTAGTTCTTTGTAGGCTGCTGTCGGCTTACGTGCATATTTCACCAGGCAGACTTTCGTCGTATCTATGTCTATCTCCTCTCTACTGCTAGCACAGACCGGAAACACCAACGGACCTGCACGATTGTTAATTGGCTTACTCTGATTTCCTCTCCACTACTAGACCTCTCCAACTAAGCCCTTCGCTGTCCTCACTTGTTTTTTTTACAAGGCGACTTAATCGTTCGATCTGCCCACAAGGCCAATAAACTGATCTGTCACTGCCACAGGTTTTAGCATACCTTACAGCTATTTTATGGAATTGAAGCGCATCCTGACAGCTTACCGAAACATTAGACGAGCAGCAAAATAAACGCTGTAGGTATATAAGATAGTCGCTTTATTAAGCTCTCAACGTAATGGGGGGCTATAATTAACGACCCGCGCAGCAAATATGGATATATGTTTGCAAAAACTGCGATGAGCAAGCTATAAACTTATGAGGCCTAAGACTTCAGTGTATAGGGCAACGGGTTGATTTGAGCTTTTTTTTGACTAGGGTGGAGGAGGGGAGGAGGGTATTCCCATCGTACCATAATGATATGATTCTACAGTTTTATGAGGACTTTTTAGTATGGATACCCTTTTACCACACCGAACATTATTTTAAGCCTTATAGCTTAAACATCGCGTTTCGCTGTGTACATTTGTAAAAAAAATGTGCTTCAAGTTTTACCCCTTTCGGCGATTTTCTTCGTGCACTACGATTGACGGCGAAAAAGCGGCATTATTCAAAGGGATCGAGCGATGAAATTAAATAGCTCGTTACAAGCTATGTTTTGCAAGTGGCTGTTGCTAAAACAATACAAAACGAGAATTCAACAGACCCTGCTTTGGCTCCCGACGATCACATTTGTGGATATTTCGTTGAGATGTGCGCCCCTCTTTTACGGTTTTAGCTATTGCTTTGAAGGACAACGTTGACAAGCTTCGCAAAAGAGGTCCGGAACGGGTAGGCCTAACCGCAGTCTTGACATTGCTGATCCACTTCCATTCTCAGTTTATTTGACAATGCTCGGTCTAACCGCGCGAACTCTCCAGACAATTGAACAATATTGCCCGGCCACTTTCGTCCCGTGGCAAGCCGCTAGAATTTAGCGGCTCCTTTTTCTGTCCTAATTTCAACAAAAAAGCACTTCATATGTAATAAAAAGATCTCTAAATATTATTTACATGTCAGGCATTAATGTATATATAATGTGCGCTCGCTGTGAGGTTATGTTGCTGAGAAACATGAAGCAAAGACCTCTAGTTTTTTTCAAGCAGAGGCCTGACCTTTTAAGCCACTACACTGGCCAATGATTACACATTGTATTTAGTAAAGCTAGGTAACAAGGCGAGCAAAGCTCCTGTTGTTAACTAGCTTTTTACTTTGCCTTTATATGTTCGAATTAATATTTACTCTCTGACAGTAGAATTCGAAAATTTATTTAACAATAAAAGTTTCTTTTTTGCACAACTGTTGTAGTATTTGTACCGCTGGCAGGCCTCAAACCAACGATTTCTCTAATGGGATTTATACAATACCTGTACAAGAACGGACAATTTATCAGATACGATAAAATTCATCTTACGCTATGATTAGCTCTGCATCCCATATCATGCTTACAAGTATGACTTGGTGCATAGGTGAACTGAGGATAGTTTTTAATACAATGACTCTGTGAGACACTTATAAGACTGTAAATAAATCATCCCAACCATATCTGCAATCAGCAAGCCAGGTTTTAGCATACTAAAACGATTTGAGTAAAATGTAATACATAATCGTTCACGAATTTACATACTATAGAAGCAGTTATGATTGCTACATCCTGTAAATAGAGAACTCATACTATATGCAATTGTAACCTTCAGGCATGAAAAATACACAGCGGCAAAGTGACGACGAGCTTTCAGACACGAAGAGCACAGAGGTCGCACAGGTATAGGCCGCCGTCTGATCGAACATGGGAATTCAAATCTTACGCGGGCTTGGGAGAATAAAGAATATGACTGTTATCGGCTTTTTCGGTAGTGTTGAATGTGTGCTGTTCTTGCCACTTGGAGGTACGTAAGGCGATAACGATGACGACAACGACGACTACTGCTGCTCTTCAATCGCTGCCATTACTATCGCTACTACTCACCGTCGGTCAACTATGCATAGTCTGTCGCACGCTGGCATGTTACCAGAGCGATGCGCTACGTTGCGGCAGTAAGCATTTGGCGAGATGACCTCAGAGCCCTTAAAAATCGACGGAACTTGTATCCGTCCGTGGCTTGCTAAGGCCGATATTGGTTGAGTGAGTGACTGCTGCTCCGTGGCTGCTGTTGCCCCCGCTGTTACTACTACTCTTACATCCGTTTGTGCCGATACGGTTACTCTTGAATAATTAATGTGTATTTCCAAGCTAGCCAGTCAGTGAGCCTTTCGACCTTCCATTTCTGCTACTGTTTTGCATCCTACCCGGTGCCTTTGTCTTTAGCTGCCGCTGTCCCTCTTGCCCTTGTCGGCCATTCCCTACTTCAATGAGCACGTTTCGCTAAGCCACAGTACAAACGCCAAACAGCACGCGCTGGCCCGTGCAAGAGTGGGTGTCTGTCCGTGTGTAATTCAAAGAGCGCGTGTTCTAGTGTTGCTGTTACTACCATTATCACTTGTGTCGAAACCAAGAAGATGGTAAATAAAGGGATACTACGCAGGGCACGTAGCTAGCCAAACGGGATACATTACCTTATACTCTTAATAAGTGGGTCATGTTCACCGCTACTTGTATGTAATGTAGTCTGCTGTCTACAAGGCTTGTTTGCTGGCTTATTGTTCAAGTGTCCATAGCGAGGACAGGTAACCCAGTGATCACTGTCCAGCGTTGCCACGAAGCAATAATTTCACAAAGTGGGAACCAACTGGAACATATGTGTATATATATATATATATATATATACAAGTTTACGAGTGTATATATATACGATTTCCCCAAAACTGTTTAGAGATTTTCCCCCTTTTGTATGCATACGGGATATGACACCCATATGCATACGGATACTATTCGTATATTTTCTATAGGCTTCATACACTCTACTACTGACAATAAACGAAAGAATTCTATAGAAACGAGCTGGTCATGACGAACAATAGTTTATCATTTTCTGTATTTGAACAAAGCTCAAGCAGGGACTGGACGATGAAACTATAAACTTACTGAATCATTGAAAATTGACAATGTACCCCATGGCTAATGTGTACGGCTCAGCACAGCATAATGGATAATCTATGACAGGTAGAGAACAGTTCATCGTTGTCTACAAAATTGTATTTTTAACGATCTTTTGTTTCCATGAAAATAGGAACTTTGTGCACGAGATTACCATGTCACAAATCGTTTACAAGGACTTTTAATAAAACCAATACATCTTTCTGGCAAAATTGATTCCCGATGTAAAAATTACTTGCAAAATTGGTCGCTGGCTTCCTCACGATACAAGAGAACGTCTGTTGCATGTAAGAGCACATTTTCGGACATATTTTATCACAGAAGAAGGCGTTAAGTCATGACTCTTTTAGAAAGGGCACCACCTCCAGGTTACCTGCGTGTCCTACCGCTTGTTACGCAACCGTCGATAACTGAAGTATTCGATAATAGAGACATGTTTACGCATGCCTTTGTCAAGATGAAGACGTTCACGTGTCCGGAAGGGGAACAAGCCTATGAGTAGCTAAGGAACGGAATTGAAATTGTAACCGAAGTAAACGGTGTTTATATTGAGTAAATATGATCGTTAGGAACGACACCTCTAACACGCGTCAACGCTTTCGTTAAAATATTTTTAGTCAGATATAGGCTCAAAAACTAAGCATAAGAACATCTCATTTTAAATGCCGCACCCTGTATACATTTGTCTAATTTTAAAATAATCTTTCGTGATTTCCGCCCTTTAAGTAAATTGCTTTCACCAACGTATGTCTTATAAATTGCCATTTCGTAGGGAGCATTTTGGCGCCCTGTAGTGGTTAACAGGTGCACATTTTCACAACACTTGTCTCAACGTTGACTGCTTTTTTATAAGACATTCGTAATACACTACTTTATTATTGTCTATCCGACAAACGCTTTCTATAGAATGAGAGGTCTCAATAATCTTATATAGAAGACGACATAATAGGGAGAGGTGTCGGACGGTGTATCGTTGATCTGCCTAGAAGGAACCTTTCGACGCGGGTTCGTTTGCGGCTTCATCTCAGCTCTATATTCCTTTCGCTTCTGGGCTAGGCGATGTTTGAGCAAGTTGTTTAGTTCGTTTTGCTCTTGGCGTCAACGGGTGGCCCTTGACCTCATCGGGCCTCGGTGCTCCGCTCGACTGGTTGCGATGGCGAATACCCCTGTGTCGCCTGCATTTCCCTCAGTCTCACTCACCGTTCACCATTTCGCTTCTAGTCCTTTTCGTTCGATGCCTGTTTTAAGGTTCAGCCGCACTGCGGGTCTGCCGTTGATCGAGTCGTGCGCGCTGGAGCGCATCGTGATTGCTTTTGTATATAGCACCAGTCACTAGTGCACTTTAGTCACTTCTTCGCTTTCTTCTACTTGTAATCAACACCGTTTCCTCATTTTTCGTCCTTCTATGCCGCTCAGCTAGCCCCAAAGCGAGGGATTTCTTGTACTGCTGTTAACGCTGCAGTGTTTGTTGTATCTAGTTTCTCCCAGTCCAGGATAGAAACTGAAGACTAATATACTAAAGGCTGTAATGATGCCTATCGACTAGCCAGCATTAGGGGTGGATATAGCACATGGAACGGGTTTTATTTCCGTTGAAATCGAAGTTGGTCAAGGCCGGCGGATAAAAAAAAAGTAGGTGCGATTTCTTTTGCATGTGAATTGACCGAACGGTAGTAAAATCAGTAATACAGAAGCCGTACACGTTTCGCACAGCCTTGTAAAAACTCAGCTTCCCGGCAAAGTGCACCGTTGGTTAGGATGTCTATGTCTAACGTAAACAAATATGTACAACGAATATTGCAATTGCTTACTGAATTATATGTAAAGGTCATCGTTAGACTGCAACGTCGAATTCAGAAGAAAAAGGTAGAAAGCCAACTACTGTTTAACATTTAAGTAAACTAATAACCTTGCAAATATGCGCATGGTATATAGTATCTATAATGACCTTGTTCTAACGTTGAAGTATGGAACACCTGCATCCTTTGGAACGAAAGATGCACTACAGAATACTCGATTGTCCTTCAATGTTTGACACTTTTCCGTCATCCTATTAGGAAGGACGAATATTCTTTTTCTGGCATTGTGGGCAGATTACCGGAAACCGACGTCAGACTTCGCCAGCTTAACCACATCTCGGGCGCAGGAAGGCTACCGACGCCTACAAAAATGTTCGCAGAGATAGAAGAAACGAAAAAGCGAACGAACACGACCGCTGACTAGTCCGCCGATGGTTCGATAGCGTAATCGTAAGCTCGAGGCATGAATACGTTGATCGAGTTAGATCGGTCGGTTCGGCAAAGCAAAGTGAAAGGTGATGGAACTGCGAGACAGATAATAGGAACTGGGCTTCGTCTGCTTGGCCATTTTTGTAGAGGTG
>NW_019215104.1:0-27171 GCF_002532875.2 Varroa jacobsoni | reverse complement strand
GAGGAAGCGATATGTCATATATATATATATATATATATATATATATATATATGACAGTTGCAAGGAAATGCTATTAATTACGTAAAAAGTCCCGTTTTGAGTCACATTTATGATACATACATTTTCTTTACGATCGAAACCAGTACAGAGAAGCAGCCCAGGGTCTAAAAACGATTTCCTAGCTATAAAGAATATACTTATAGTCCCTGAGGTTCTGCAGCGATAACAAACTCCTTGTACTTTGTGCTCTGTCTATTTCCTTGACCCATTTTTCGATCGAAAGAGACATTTGGTAAAACCATAGAAAGCGTCCTTGCTGCGCGATAAGAATCGACTTGGGTTAGGACGACACTGACCGTCAGCGTTTCCTATCGGCTTGCAGTAAACTTCAGGAGTAGTTATTATATTTTAATATTACTTTTTTGCCATGTATGCCTTAGGAATTCATACTATTTCATTAACATTATTTACCTCTCTATTTTGTTTAACCCTTAGGTGATCTTCAAAAATCACTCACACACGAAAAATAAGTGTTGGCGGTTTTTTGCAAACGACCAAATTCGTATAACAGCGTAGTGCTAAGAACCCTCAAAAAAACGAAAAATGGTACAAAAATATTACGAGTATCTTACAAAGCAATGAAACACAACTTAGTAAATAGGTTTTTAAATAGAAAAACGATTGCTTAGCAAATAAAGAAGACGCTGCTCAAAGCACAGCCTAACTTTTCTTTTTACCCATTAATTTTCTATGTATGCTTTTATGTAGACTTGCGGCTTAATCAATCTTTGTCTACCTTTTGCATCCCCGCCTTTATCTATCCCTTTATATAGGGTAAGCAAAAAACAAACTTAAATGTTAAATGACATTTTCATATACACAAATATAAAAAACGTGCTATAAGCCCATTCTTTTTTTAGTTACCCTGAAAATAAAAGCAAAGCAACTCGTAACGTCTGCAGCCTGCGCGAAAACAGGGCAACAGGGCCTAACAGTTCGATGAACTGGGCGAACAAGTGCACCTTGGGGGACAAAATTCAAAGTCCAAAGTTACTGAACAAGTCTTTATGCTTTGATTTACCCGATTTGCTTCATTTTTGCGCCGCCATCGTTGTCTACAATACCTACTTTGCCAACAATAAATACTTAAATAGTTGTCATAGTGAAATCAACACGGTCCTAGTTTCTTCGCTTCGTTGAATTTTTGTTTGTCGATGGGTTTTACGTTCGCAAAACAATAACGTCTTTTAACATTTTTTTTTAGTTCAACTATAGGTAGCAGTAACCGCTTGCATTACCGCTTACTTGTTCACTGTCTGTTCGCTTCGTAGTACGTTAACGGCGTGGCATCTTCTATCGAAAGCAGTGGAGCTGTTTTGTTCTGAGTTTTAACATTTCTTCGTGATAGATTGGTGGGTAACGTTTTCGGCTGTAAACCCAATGAAATGTTGTGGTGTGGGTTTGAAGTGGGGCATGGACGGTCGTTGTTTTGCGCTGGGAGCCGACTCTCTCATATAATAGCTAACGGTGATACTGGACGTAAAGCTCGAAACATCGAGAGTTTGTAAAGCCAGGACGTCTTGATGACCTAATCGTTTTCTGCCTCTCCGCAAGCACCCCTTCGTGACGGATGTTAGCAGGACTACTTGCTTCGTTGGTTGCTTAGCTAGATTCAATGCGTCTTGCGTGTAACCCATTGTCTGTTTCTCGACCCATGTAAAGTTTCTACGCCGATGTCTGTTCCTAGTCCCTTTGTGTTCACCTCAACCCCCTAAATCTCGTGATTTAGAATTGGGACACGTTTTTCTGCTTACGTGGCCAACGACTCCACTGAACCTCGTAGCTTCAAGAGACAGTACGCTAAAGAAAAAGACCCTGCAAAGAGATTAACCATTCAGGCAGTGCCTAAACCCCCCATATGCGCTCCGTGAAGGTCTTTTAGAATTAAAGAGCAGACCTTGATGAACTGTGCTAGAGAACAAGCGCGTTAACTTTTCACAACCTTTTATATCGTGGACGTCTAATTGACACAAGCTGCGTCTAACAAACTAGCACTGGAAAAGACTAGAAGCATATTTTTAGTTTGATGAAATATATATAGTTTGATAAAAATTAAATTTGGAATGAAAACATCTTTATTGTTACGTTTTTGTCATCTATAATTTAGAAGAGACTATAAGCCTTAGCCTAAAAACATGTTAGCGGGTTTTCGAATAAAGAGGTTCCTTAATTGTGTCTTGGGTTATTCGAAACTATAGATATTACTGCCCTGTTTTATCTATATAACCGTATATCGGCATATACACACAGTGTCCTAAAAGGCCTCTCACTGAGCCTGAAGATATAAACAGCAAACTGAAAAAAAAACCATCAGTAAAGTGACAGGAAATATTAAGCAAAAACAGGTCTAAGAAAAACAAGCAGCGAATTTTGATCCGCGTCATCGATTTAGCAAAAAGTCATACCGGAACATTCTAATGTATATATAGTAGATATAGTAATAGGATCATTATAGCCTTATGGTTACAATGGTTTTAACAGGTTATTATTAATTAGATTATATACAGCTAAAATTTTAAACTATACGCTAAAACGATTAACGCGTGCAGGTGCCTAGCAAATGTATCCATCCTGTTCCATCTCAAGTAAATAAAAATTAAAAAAACAGACGCACTAGATAGACAAATCCCAAGAAAGTCGAATTCCTATCAGGCCGAAAAGTGATACCTTCAAAAACGTAGAAATAGGAACGTCGGAGGAAAGTGTACTGAGAAGGAATTACTTTCAGAAATTAACTTAGGGAAGAAAACGGCAGAAGCTGCACCAGTTAAGTTAACTTGTACTCCTTAACTCTCAAAGTTTAAGCATTTTCCTTTAATTTGTTAAAGGATGTAGCTGAAGTAAATGTCTAAATATAGAGCATACTCCTTTCTGAAGTCAAAACAAAACCTAATTACTTCTAAATCAAATTGCGCTAATAATACAGTTTCCGTTCAACTTCAATAACAGTTTTTGCGAGTAACGGTCTTTTGAGACTTCTCGTAAAACTCAATTCTGGCTCAAAGTATTTATAACCAGGCATTTGTTACTTCAACGTCCTTCAGGTGGGCGGTAGCACTCTGCAGCCTCCTCATCCCATTTATTCATTTAGACGTTTTATACAACCGTGTCACTTCTTATTTCTCAGAAAGATATTTCTCTTTGGTAAGACAATCTATTTTAGATATTTACGATTTTAGGAATTTACTTGCTGTTATGTACGGCTTGATCTTTACCTAAGGTATTGTTATCCCAATGATTTTTTCTACCAAGCGACCTATAAGGAAGGCTCCATCTGTACAACTAATTGAGCAACGAACACTGTCAGACCAATACATTTCGACAGTTCTTGCAATAAAGGAATTGCCTCGGTTGCTCCCCTCCTCCCCTCAGCCTGCAGATTCCCATAGGGTCACAGTCCGATGAAGGCTAAAAGTGGATGCGCAGGCAAACGCAGCTTGTAAACATCAGGCCCACGCTATCTGCTCATCAGGATCCATCTACTTTTTGTTCCAAAAACCGTGACGCAGCATATTTTGCCATTATGTACTTCTCCAACTCTGACTACCTGCCAACAAAATTAATTATCGACCTCGACCAAGTGCGGTCTTCATCCGCGCGATTTTTCAAACAAATAAAAATTGCTCTATATAAGTTGAGCGACGCTCGAGAGCGCACGCGCTGTAAAATCGTTGCCGCTATTCTCAATTTTGGAGGTCTTGTCGACGCTCCTGTGTTCCATGCATGACCTATGGGCAGATGTTCGTGCGAACTGTAAACTACGACAGAATTCTACTGAGTCACACCATTTGCCGCCAATCGTTATAAAAACAAGCGTGGAGTGGACGTCCAGGGAGAATAAGATCATAGGGAACAGAACGATTTACTGAACGCACAGAAATGCGCATATGTTTGGTCCAGAGCGGACTACGATAGTTTACTCGGGTTAACACGAAACTCAGAGGTAGGAGGGAAACATTCCAGAAAATATGAGCGGATAAATAGAGACAACCTAACCTGGATGGATGGCGTGAAGTGTACAAGCAACAATTTAGGGATAGAAACGATGTTTTATTAAGTTAAAAAATAACACGTAAAGATAGTTAGGTGATGCCTACAAGAACGGCATATACTTACATACTCTGCAACGTTAGTTTTCAGAAATTTGTGATAATAACAGCTCAGTGTGCGTAACTCTGTAATATATTTAACAAACGAACGACAGTAATTATGTATGAGTATATTGCGTTTTACTAAATTCACTTACGACGCTCCAAGCCTTCCTTTCTATCTAAGGTCTATACCAACCGCCGCTCGACCGCGCATTGTTTGTGCCACTACAGATTATGCCATGCGTTACTCTAGCAATGCTGTGCATTAGTACTATAATCACGGCCGATATTACCACAACTATTAGCTCTGCGTGAGTTTCTCCCATCAGTCACCACCTCTCTGTTTCGACACGAACGTTAACGACATCGAGACAGGCAGGCAAACAATTGCGTACGCAATTAAAAGGCATCGCATAGTTCGTAGAAGAGCCGTCAGTTGTCTGTGGGCCGCGGACGGTCGAGCTGTCAGCGTAGGTTACGAGGCGCCTATTTCACTCTGAATTCGTAAAACGCACCTGGGTATCGTACTCTCGGGCATAATTTTGCTAGGTTTCTAAATCATATTTGCGTTACGTTTACGTGCCGCCGTATCTGCGTATCAATGCCACCTGCATTTGCACATACTTGTGAAACGAGCACACTCGTACAATGAGCAGATAAGGAAGCAGTATAGCTGGCTAGAAATAAAATCCCGGGACCGCCTGAAGCGTCGAGGGCAAAAGTGAAGGATTCTATTTCTAGGTTAAAATCGAAAAGATTGAATTGTCGTTGCAAGATTTCCTTCATCAACGAACGACATAAGATAGAGCCAGGAGTAAACAGCTCGCTGAATCTCGATCTGACGCCACTAATCTGCGTCGCCTGTCACACCTCACCCCATTGTTAACCATGGGGACGCAATGGCTACCGACAGCTCCGATATTACCGCCGACGAAAGATCACCGAACTAGAATCCGTTGCCGCCATTACTTTGTTCACCGATCCAAATCAGTTGGAGTTGTGGCGAGGTTTTTACTGTTGCTACAGCCAATGATGTCGCATATTGTACCTATACTGTTTATGTAGTGATGTAAAACATGCCTGTCATGACGTTGGCACGGCAACGACGTACATAGAACGTACTTGAATGTCTTCGTTACTAGACTCGACTTCGATAGTGATTTTTCGATCAAACAAATGTCATGATTTAGAATTTGATGGTTATTCAGACGGCCGCTTGTTGCTACGGCTAGTTAATAATAAGCTATTCTATTTATTAGGTGATGTCTTTTGTTTATTGAAGTTTTCCTATTTTGTGAGAAATTGTTTCTGCGCCCTTAAAATTAATTTAAGTGCACTCAAAATGCACTACTGCTGTATATATATAATCTAGGACATAGATTCTGTGCTTCATGAAATCAGTGTGATACTCCATCTTAATCTGCGTAACAGTCACACCTGTCTATTTCATCTATTGTGTTTCGCCCCTGTTGATATACGAATTTCATGTGCCTGTTACTGAATTGACGACCCGACCGACAACAACAACTTTCTTCAAACACAGCGGTGGCGGGCAAACAGCTAAGACTAGTGCAATTACCGTCGGGAGGCAACGTCAACGTTGCCTTAAGTTCAGAACTTCTTCGAAAGAATTCCGCCTTTAAAATTTATGTCCTCTGGCAATTCGTTCCGGTGGTCAAATGTCCTGATATGCCGATTAATCGCTTTAAATGCGTTCTAGTTTTTGTCACTCGATAAATATCTTGAAGTGACGTTCTAACTAGAGTAGTAGTAATTATTAGAATTACTATACATTGATTAGGATGCTCGATTTCATACTCAACCCAGAAAAATGTACAGACGAGGGCGCGGCTGTTAGCTTTTTACGGAAAAACTAATCAGGTCACTCGGTGTATCTGAGAAAGCCAATTTCACTGGCTTACCTACTTCTGTTCTATCTAAAATGTCCTATCATGCCCGCCCACTGGCGCACATATTGAACTTATCTCATACCTTCAGCTATCTGTTTTTTTTCAGAATCACTTAATTTAGCCCATGTTACTTCTTTTTCCAACAAACTATAGATCCAGACCAGGACCCATTTCTGTGAAAAGCTCTTTGAACAATGCATCAAACGTCGCCTTGAGACTCACGTATTCAACGTTTGTTAAACATGATTTTGCTCGCTCGCGTTTACATCATCTGATTCCCTGTGATGTCCATAACTACATAACGACATTGTCTCAGGAAATGGCTACCTTCATTGATATAACAAAGACCTTTTATACTATCTAGCGCGATGTTGTTTAGAAATAATGTGCTACCATCATTTTTCGCTTGCTGTTTGTCAGGCTTTATTGACGAGTCGCTTGTTAACTATGTGCATTAATAGTATGGCCTTTTGTACATTTTCACAACTTCTCGATTTCGAGACCCGCGAAAAGAGATCGCCCATCTTGTCAACAGGCTTAATCTCATAAGACAGCTTTGCAAATCATTCTCAACGCAAATATCTGGGGCTTGGAGAACTGAGATATATACGTTCGGGGCTGCTGTAAACACTGTCCGCTAGTGACCTACTTAAGTTACGCTCGGAACATTATGCCATCTAGCATCGAAGCTAGCAGAGTTTTCTAACACGTACTTCCGTACCCTGTGGGTCTGTCGTTAGTCCGATAATTTAGATACGCTACTGTGACCTGGCTAGTGCATTCCCTTGATATTTCTCAACTGAGTGTGATACAGTTCGGATTGCCTTTGGACTATTAAGGCCCGCTTGCCGATAAAATACTTCGCGCAAACACGACATCCTTACAATTTTCTAGCACACTTTAAATCCGTCAGCTGATGTATATATGGATGTATGTACTTGCCGCCAACCCAACTACATTTAAACTTCGCCACGGCCAGTGTTCTAAATATTCGCTCAGGAGAGGCCATAGAACGTTACTAGTTCATTTAGTTGGGTCCAGGAACTACACAATGGATTCACCAAGTTGTCAATACGGATATACTTGGAACCCCTTATATCCTTGCTCCGAAGATCAAGAACAAATCCCTATAGACTAAGATTTATAAGGAATTACGTACAAATGTTTGCCGTCGATGCTGTCCTGTTATTGTGAAATGGAAGCGTCGTGAAACTCTTGATTAGTATCGACCTCTTTGCAATGCGGCCTTAGGGCTTGCATGTTTCAATAAACTTTATTTCAGCTTTGAACCTCATATTCCTTTTCGAATACTGGCAAATATGGATCCAGTGGATCCCACCTAGAACCTTGTTACGATGCTCTTTAGTCAATTTTCAGTAAATAATGATAATAATAATAATAATAGGCTGTAAGTTGATAGGAGAATTGCTTAAAGACATTTGATGTTACTTCGTTATAAAGAAATAACGGCGTTTCTTAAACACGGTGACCGATCTTGACAGTTGTGTCTATATGAGAACTTAATACTTGCTATATTTTGGAAAGCATTGAAATAATAATGGTACCGATGGACAAATAACTGGAAAACCATGTTCAGAGGTAACAATTAGGCAGTTTACTTTTTCATAGACTCATTGTATCCTTTCGAAATTTTGTGTATCTCCTTTACGTATGGTTTCTACACATTCGTTTCTATGTTGGGTTGTCTAAATTGGTACGACATCAAAGTTAATTTGACCTAACCTAAGCTGCTTATAATTCTAGTCTAAAGTTTGTTCACGCTCGTATAATAATTTATTATTAGTATACGTTTCATTTGTATAGGGTTAGCAATAGAATATCGTTGCGGGTGTGTTTACGGAGTAACAGACTCATCTAATGACATCAACAAAACAGATTCTTCTGTTTGCCGTATATATATTATTAGATATAACGAATAGAAGCTGCCACCAACAGCATTGTATTCAGATGTACCTTCATGATGATGATGATGATGATGAATTCGCCCCGTAGCCTTCAAATCTTTTCATCACACTCTACAGTAAACTTGAGATTACACGAATGGCTCGCTACGTGCTCGGCAACAAGTTTACGACGAACTCCGCTTAGACTCGTGTCGCAAATGGGCTTCCTCAAGCCCATGTGGGAAACTTACATAAACAAATTATTCGCAATCTCCATATTTAGGCGATTCCTGTGACGGCATCATCCCCCCCCCCCTTTCCGTGCTCGCAAATTGAACGTGGTACTCATACCACCTTTAATCCCTCGCCATCAAAGCTGTACACAGCAAATATTTCGGGGACGGATGGTCACATCCCCCCGCGATGATTCAGCGATAACGTGTTCGTCTGCTAAGCGTTAGTAACACTTAGTAAGCCGATCTGATTTCGAAATCTAGCGCGCGTACAGTTTATTTCGTTGTGGAACAGGCCTGCCGCTTGAAGCAATGTTTAGTCAAAATGAACATGTAAAAAAAACTCAAAGCATTTAGTTATTTGGCTAGCTATCTAGCTGAAACGTACACAGTAATGTTATACGTGCAAGCCACTTGTGTATATGGATTAGACACGCAATGCATTCACAGGCAGCCATGCTGTTTTGTCGCTTAAATTTTGATTTCAGAGGTCCAGTCAGACTTGTGTTCGTGGCACCGGCCAGCGATCAGTTTGAATAGTTTGTTGGCTGTAACTGCCACCAGCTGCACTTTCTCTTTGCCCCTAAATGTTCTTTACGCGCAACATGCCTAGCCCACGTACCCGCTCCATTGTCCTACCATATGCCTTGCTCATGCTGTGTTCTCAAAAGCTATGCCCCACCAGCAGCACTCTTATTCCGCTACTCCATTAGGGGTTAGGTACTTTGTTGGCGTCAGGCGGAGCTGACCCGGGAGCAGGCCAAGGCAATGGTGAAACTTCTCTGGGTAGATTCTCAACGGTTTTACGCATCTGAAGTGATAGACAAAGAGACATAGAAAAATAGGGAAAGACGGAAGTACATACAACTTTGCAACTTTCATCTTACTGACCTGCCAATCAATTATCAATTAACTAAAATTGCTTCTCTTGATTATACAGCATAGCAAACCCGGTCACTCCCCAACGGCTCCTGAATAGGTTTCATTACATTACTGGGTAAGTCAATAGCACAATGGTTTGGCGCGGATAGCCCAACTCAGGATGCCAATCTAAAATGGAAATATGGGTTACACAGCATGCAAGCTTAATTAAGTCATCTAAACTTCCGCAGTAACGGGGTATAGCAGTGCAAAGAACTTGTTCTTCTACGGCTATATTTGTATGTTCATGCAGTGGTTGTTTGCTTTCGGAAATTACTTGTGTCGACCAATGATGACGATGGTACAAAATAATTACTAAAAATGAAAAGATTAAAAATTATCTGAAGGTCACTGACAACAAGCCTATACTGCGTTTCCCTCTATCAAGCAGCTAGCGAGTTTTCGAAAAGGTTGAGCGTTATTTTTTATCATTCATGTATATACTAAATGCTTCTATGGCTATGCCTCAAAAGCCATATGGGTGTCTGTATCGTATTATTGTTAAGAACGTGAACATAACCCATTAGAGGATACCAGCTTACAGTGGCCAACGATATGTGTCAATATCATGCAGAGAACGTAATACTTTTCAACTCAGAGCGCAGCATGGCGTGACTCGGTTGGCTGCCTTTCAATGGTGCTAAGGTAGGAGATGGAAGTGGAGAGGCCTTGCGGTGTTTTGCGGCTTTAGCAACTTGAAACTTGGCCTGCTGCCTCCCTAACATATTAGCCTTAGTCTGCTTGGGTTACAGGGCAATGCGAATGGAGCTTCTGTGTTTTTGAAGTCCAAACTAAAGTTCCTAAGCGGAGTTCCTATCTTTGAGGAAAAAAGGCAGTGGGCAGGAAGGTCTGCAGGAAATCTCTAGCAATAGCGGTGGCCCATAGGAAGGCAGTTCCTGAAGTTCACTGGAGTTCGAAAAGAGAAAGGGCCTAAGTGTCGACCAGAAATTAACGCTCTAAGCACGTTCCGGCTACTGAACTGCGGTAGAGCTCAATTACAAGCAGTCTACAAACAAGTGATTTGGATTGATCGTGACATGTTGCGTCCGGACGGCATATACACTGAAACCGCTGTAGTTGAATAGGTCATATCCGCACTCGTACATAGACGCGATCGATGGCCATGATATTTCAGAGCGGATAGCACGTTGAATCAAAATATTGGCATCTAGTTTTGCAAGCCGCCGAGGGTAGACCATAGACGGAGTTGGTATTATAGAAGTGAGCTTTCCGTTTGATCGGTATATCTAGATCCTACATGAACAAGCATGTAGGCTTTGCCGTGAAAAGATTCTTATGATGCTATAACAATAATGCTAACGACGTTCACTATCGACTCAAAGCGCGTCAGCCACCGTGCATTCTGATAATGGAATATAATATTATATCCAGACGGTAAATATAGATTGGTCCATTTCTGAAAACGGTAAAGCTAACTGTAAAATCTGCGGTTCAGTAAACTCCATGGCGGTAGCATGTCATGTTAGCTGCTAGAATGTAAAAAATCGATATTCCAAGTTTGTCATCGTGAACTGCGTCAGACCTGACCTGTAGCGTGAAACACGCGTGGGGTTCATATGTCCCCCAATGAACTGCGCTGCCACTAAAACCACCATTGTCACCACCGCGGTTGAGTCATAACGCGCGACCTCCATATGCATCCTTCAGAATTGTTGACATATTTATAGTAGTTTAGCTTTCCTTTAGATGAACGTCTATAGTCTCGTTCCCGTATTCCTATCGCATCAACAGATCTAAGACACGGACATGGGTTTCTTTCTGTGAAGATACCGTCTCGTGTTCAACTTCGTATCATGCGACCCCCTCACTACAAAAATTTTCACGCAGATTTTTTTTGCGCAGATACCAGAATTCGAACGTGCTACGTGTTCAAAGATTGAGGTTTATACAACAACAAATTTTAGGCGACAGTTTCATATGAGGGAAAAAAATTAATCTCGCTATTGCTCAATGGCGCAGAAAAATAAGCTCATAATGTTTGAACGTTGCACATTTGTGTTTGAACTGTAAAACGGGTTATTAGATCGCCTCTGAAGTGGGGTATACTGCGCTTAGTCGAACGACTCGAATGTGGATATTACGATGAAAGCTGCTTTCTTTACATTAAAGGCGTTATCGTTAAACTGAAATTTTGTTCAGTAGCCCAAGTGATAATCTTGCAAGTAATGGGAGGCAATAAAGGACAGACAGCTTTCCGGCTGGTAAAAGCGCGTGTAGAATCTCGGCACCGTTTTTGCTACATGAGCTTCAGCGTATGCAGACGTGCTACCTCATGCTGCCGTGACCGAAAGCTTGAAAGCTTTTTTTTTTTTTTTTTCTGAAAAGTAGTTTTGCTCAAAAGATATACATAATTCTTAGCTATGCCATAATGATCAAGTAGTATGCTATTTAAGAGCGTGTATTTTCAATGTTCCTGTTGTCGTGGAAGCTGAGAAGACGTCAGACGCGTCTGCGTCACGCGTGCAAAACTAAGCCATTTCTAATCGCGTTTAGCAATTATAGTGGTAAATGCAAGCACTTCAGGAAGCTGTAGAAACTGTTGAGTTCTTCTTTAATCATGGCTAATTGGATTGTTATTATTACAAATGGAAGAGTACGCTCTGAAAAATACTTTATATAATATTCTTTCGAATATTTAGCTGCGATTGATGATACGCTCAGAAAATGCAGGTGCGTCTAGTTGCACAAAACGGCAACTTTAAACTAACTATCGCGGTCACGTAATATAACGTGGTCTTACTAATATTCAAGCCACGCCTCATAAAAAAGGAGCCCACTCAACAACATAAAGTTTATGTTGTTGAGTGGGCCACAACTAATCGTAAACCCTATGTATGTACGCGTTTACCGTAACACGAAGCCAAGCCCCAGCGGATTATTATATCAAATCTAGATAATGAAAAAGGTTATCATGAAAATAGAAAGCCACTCCTTTGGACGCCGGCAAAACTCCATGAGATCCATTGTATACGTTCCTTCTTTTCTCCAAGATTTTAGTTTATTTAAATTGCTGAGGGACTAAGCACACTGTCGAAAATTCTCGCTGTACATATGGCTTGATGACTCTCCTTTTTTGTACAGCGACAGTGTCGACCTCTAGAAGCCCTTGTCAATTTCTTTGTTTTTTTTCCCCTGGCTTTAGTGATGAAACTATACACGAAGAACGAATATCCAAATGTGCTTGCACACTGCAAATTGCAAAAAAATCTTGCCCTGCTTGTAATATCTTTGTATACAGTAATTGTTTTTATGGACTCCATTTATTTGAAGGATTGTGGTTCCCAGTGATTGCTCATTCAAAGAATATTTGTTTTAACTTCATAGTTTCTGTTAACTATATCGTTCGAAAAATATCCGTGAAATAATGCAGTGATCGAATGCCGGTTACCTCTTTCTGTCGCATAACTTTCTGGTATCAGTGTATAACCTCATTACCTTCTTAGCGCTTAGACCCTTTTTTCATGATAACTTTCATGAACCGAACGAAGTAGAATGAAATAAAGTCATCTGAAGGTTCCTCGCAATTCAAACCTCGCTTACCTATATACTTTTCCCACAATCAAAGACTTCACATTATTTTTTACCCTTCAGTGCCTAATGTCGCGCTCATCTCCTTTCACGATAGGTTGTGTGCTCTAAATAACCGCGATACAACCGTGAAGCGAGCATATAAACGTCCTCGTTTTTGCCCAGCGCTGAAGGGCGTCTAAACAGAAAAGCGAACCGGCGAGCCAACAGATTCTATCAGGAAACCTGTCTCGCCTCTAAATGACGACCAGCTATTATGAGCGCGGTCGATACTTTTCATAAAGTTCTTCGTTACTTTAGCAATCGGCTGCCTTTAACGGAGTGGCCTAGCATGCCTAGTTATGTCAAAAGTTAGTCATTCCAAGAGAAAAAGTAGGACTCGATAAATGTCAATTGAGTGCATCCCTCATTTGGTATAGACGGTTATAGATATATAACGATCCGTTGGAAGGCTTAGTTAGCTTGAAACAGATAATCCAATTTATCTGTGTACGGGTAAACTAGAAAACGTCTAGCCAGACATCAAAGAAATGTGGCGCGCAAATTCGACTGCTGTTAACCACTTTTGAAAGTTATACTTACAAGCTGGAAAGAAATCAGCGTTAGTTGTTTAAAAAAATAAATTACGTCACCGTGAAAGGGGAAATGAAGTTTTCATAGCCGTGTTTTTAGTCCAATGTTTGATGATCTCAATTCTGAAGCGTTCCGGAGATAGTATTAGTTGCTGCTATTCAAAGTCGGGATATGTTCGGGGCACAAATTTAAGCTAGTCCAGAATCTCAAATCCTCTTTTATGGCAAAGTATAGGTTAACAATGCTCAATGTTTCGACACAAATACATGAGTGTACAAAAAAATACCCGTTTTTAATTCTTTGTATGTATAATTCCTTCATAGTTTAATTTCTTTTCGTGTGTTACGGGCTTATAAACTCCAGGTATAACGCTTGCTGACTCACGAGCTACAAAATATCTTAGCTTGCTGACTAAGTGTTTTTGCGGAACAGCTATCAGGCACCTCTAGGTTAATGAGGACTTGAACTTCATTCAGATTCGCCTAACACGACGGCGTCCACGGTTTTGTAGGGATTATAGGCGGTAAGCCCGTATATTTAGGTCGATCGGCAAGAATCGTCTTTTGGTGCACGCTCGGGTCGTTCCGCAAATACACGGGTCGCCGCGCAAGACTATTAGTCTTTCTTGTGGATAGGAAAACCAAGTTAAAATTCATACATCTCTACCAGAAATGCACTCAACCTCTATGGCTTGTATCACCTATTCTAGAGATAAGCCTGTTAAACAAATAGCATAAGGACTCTAACCAACTCCAATCGGTATCGCCAGTTAGTTTGGCGTCAACTTCATCTATCGTGGTAAAATAGCTTCCATAATGTGTTGGTATGCACCTCTTTATATCTATCATCTAAACGCACTCTGCTGGAACGGCAGACGTCGATGTACGTGGTCGAATAAACCCACTTGGCGTCCTACTTGATTTTTATGGCATCGGGGTTTGGAAATTATGATGTCGTGTTCTCAGGGTACGTACACATGCGAATTTTAATCAATGAATAAGACGCCTAAGTCGTTTTGAATCCTGTCAGGCACATAAACAAAAACGCACTATGGGAACAATATATACATACACCAAAATATAACGAAATTTATAAATTACGATCTGCCAAGAATGTCTACAGGACTTTAAAATTGACAAGCTTTACGTTGGGAAATTTGCCATAATAATTGAAAGCGAGTTGTTATCAGCATATCTCTGCACCAAAATATTCAAACCCAGTTTCACCATCAAACGACCATACAGAAGGTGATTCGAGGGTTTGCATTTGGCAACCTCGCCTGTATCTCGTAACGAACCAAAACATAACCTTATATTTGCCAAGTATTTTTAACTCAGAGTTCATGTCTTTGCCCCGACACCGTTCAGTCTAAACTCTTGAAGTGAACGCTTTAACGCTCGCCTGATATTTTCATATTTTTTTCGGGTAACTGGATAAGAAATGCAGCCAGATGAGACTCTAAAATTTCAGAACATGTGTATCGCTGTGTGCCTTTAAGTGAAGCTTTGTGAAAACCCGCAATCAGATTTAGATAGCAGCGGTCCTTGAACCTCCTTAAGGTTCCATTGAATTAAGTTTAGACATGCTTTCCTTCTGTTTGCTAAACGTTTCGCGAAACAACGTGTCTTTTTCGCGTCCCACTTTATACATGGAGTATTGACGCGTGCTGTTTTAGAGACTGTTCAAGATCTTTTATACAAAGTACCTGATTAAAGAAAAATATGAGAAAAGAAAGTCCCTTTGAAATCTATGGCTGACACATAGAGTACTTCGACGTTAAATTACTTTGAAATATAGAAACGAGAATATGTATTGGACTCCATCATTCTGAAGGTACAGCCCTGTCATCACCATTGTGCTTGATGCCAGTCTTACTCGAAATGAACACGACGTTGCGTCCAGGCGCGGCTTCGAACCTAGACCACCTTATGTGAGCATACGTTTGGTAAGCAAACGCGTTACTGCTGGAACATCGCAACATCACAGTAGTATAAGGAAAATCAGTTGTTTAGGCACTAAATAAAAATAGTTAATGAGACCTGCGCAAATGTTACAAACGACTACGTTGAGAATTTCTTAATGGGTTTTCTGCTTCTCTTTTTTGACCCTTTGCAAGTCTGCGTTATTTGGCTCAGCGTTCCAATCTGTAATGCCGTTACCGATACCTATTCCGTGTGATCCTTGTTATTACAATGTCTTTTTTTTTGTTGCATGGACCTATAACGCTCAAGCTCGCTTTATCAATACTTAGCTTTTTCTTCTTCCAGCGGCAGCAAAACGTAAACTATTGCGGTGGGGCAAAATGTGCCCGATGCTCTAGTCAAACTGTGCCGCTTCATGCAGTCTATCGCAATAAGTTTTGTGATCAATTAGCTGAAATATCACGAGATTCTGTGTGCCATATGTAGCTGATGATGTGTTAAGCCACACTCGAAGTTAGTACGGCTTATCAGCTGCATGCTACCATATCTGTCACAAGCGTATAGAAGAGGGCAAAAAACGATTTCTAATTAAACTGAATGATTTCAATTTAGCTAAGTTTCTAACGGGCTTTGTTAATTATAGTACTTGGCTGGTCAATCTGACGAGAATGAATCATTTAGAATCAATCTTGTTTAGTAGACATTTGGCGTGGGTAGAGGGATAAAATCGATAGAGTCCGTAGCTCTATTATAGATAATAGGTTTTGACAGAGGCACACCTTTGCGTACACGTCATGAAATGTCACCCTTATTTCTATATATTGTTTTTATACGAACTGTATAAGCACAAATATAGTAATGATAAAATGTCATACCAAGAGTGGCCCCAGACAGAGGTCACCGAATCGTTCGGAGTCATTAGAAAATGCGGTATTTTAAAAGCTAATCACGTTCCATTGTAGTTCGGAAAGATCGACTCTAGTCTAGAAATCGATAACCAGCGATCAACCGTTGTATTTTTAAGTAAAGCTAGGCTTTAAAATAATTACTTGGCAAGATTGTTCAAGCCTCTAAAGAATAGCGTTAGGTGGTCTCAAGATATTATTTAAGACAAGTTACAACTTGCAAGTATCCATCTACGCAGCAGGAATGACAGCTGTATCCCTTAAATAGCTAGTTTCGAAGGAAATTACGTATTTTACAAAAGGAACAAGTTACCATATGTCTGTAATGCTGCAAAGACGCATCGAAGTTAAATGACTACAGGAGCTATTTTGCTGTTTGCGTAATAGGGTTAAGAAAGCTGCAGGGACTGAGGGTATCCCGAGGGCTATACACTATAAGCCTATAATGTAGTTGGCTTGTTTGGGTCACAGACAATTGAGAATAACTAATACAATCATACGAGGCACTTAGATGAGCTGTTAATATTGATAATTATATGCTATGAGCAGAGCGTTGAAATTTGGCTGGCCAGAGAAAGCTAAGCAGAGTTTGATTTGGGTCACCTTTAATTAATTTGGTTCCTCCGTGTAAATATCAACTTAAACGGAACCTTAGTAACGTACAATGAAAAGGCGATAAGCCAACAGTGCGGCGTAAGGGACACCGGCATTATGGAGAGAAGATTGCTTTAGGAGTGATTTGGCTAACTAACTCTTATTATGTACATATCGTTGCACAGTTGTAGATAGCTACTTTGTAAATGCTATATAAAGCTTAAATTAACAAACCTTAAGAAACCTGTTTTTTTTTCTGTTAAATATATTCCAACTCAACGTTCCAGCAGCCATTTAACCCTATACATGCTGTTCGTGTCTTATGTGAAAACTGCGCTTGTGAAAACTTGACTGCTACTACTGCGTAGTGATCGTAATCAGCTAAAAGCTTAATGCCCTTACGACGTTCAGTTTGTTGAACTTGAAATTAACTCGAAAACACTATGTCTACATTATTCTACGTATGTTACAACTTTTTAATTAAAACTAAAATTAATCAATTAGGTACCGAAATACGTGCAAGTATAATGTACAATATTACGTCATACGTCTTTTAACTATCAGAGTACTTAAATACGTCTCTCTCTCTCTCTCTCTCTCTCTCTCTCTCCCTCCCCCTTTCTTTCTATAGATATATACATGCACATCTAGGTAAACGCATAGTTTATATACAGAAACTATGTTCTTACGCCTGCGAACTCCTTTGAAATTTAGCTGTCCAGAAGTATTCGAACCGTAACGCCTGTCTGCCTCAAAATTTCACGCTTCAAAGTTCCGCCATCATGATATCCGATATGAGATTCGAGAACCGGGTCCGACTGATGAATCGTTCCCTGTGCCGTGGCCGCGGCCAGTGCGACGATGAAAGCCTAAACGAAGTTATTTCAAGTGAGGTACATTGACCAGCGTACTGTATCAGCGTAAATACTCCAATCTCGAACTTGAAATCGATAGAGATTCGCGTGAGTAAAAACGAAGGAATCGACCACAAATTACGATCCGATATAATTCGCGCAGGCATCAATCGCCACGCGGGTGCGTTGACAATTAACAAATCATACGGGTACTTGGAATAAGATAGAAACAGCCAGATTGTGACTAACACAATCAACGCAACTAATCATGTGTTTTTAAGAAATCTACATAGCCGTAGTAGACATGAGAGATAAGGAAACATTTTTAAGCATTCAATTACATTAATATTTGCGCAATTCGCCTAAATCAACACAGTTAGAAGGGTTAAAACGACAGTCAAATCCCCAAGCCCATTCTTGAACCTTGTTCTCATCGAGAAACTTAGTGATAAGGCGTTGCTTCGAATGCCTAAAAATCGTTTTCTGTTTTTCTCGCTGAGACAGTGGTTGATGTATTACCCGAACTTCTTTCAAGTTTCATGTCAGAGATAAATCTTAGGCTGCCCTATGGCCTTCGCAGAAGCGTCCTCACTCTAGAAAGAGGAATTTGAGATCTGACAGGAGTTCAATTGTAACGCATCAACGTTAGATACATCGATGGATGCGTGTAATGTGTGAAACTTGAAACTTAGTACGCTAAGTCAGAAATAGGAAAAAAAAAAAAAGAAAACACTGAGCATACCCTATGAGGCAACCTATGTTAACACGCCACGCTACGTGAATGCTCAGGTAGTCGTAGGCTTTTGTCAATGGATTAGTAAACAGAGTTCTGAAACCGATAGTCTGTTGATCTGAATCCTGTTCATTCAATGAAATCACCTTTTCGGTGTGACCTTTTGATTTTCAAGTCGCTTTAAAGGCTTCTTATTGAAAGCCATCCTGGTACGCATTTTTGACATGGCCAATGGACTTACATCAGTGCATGCCATATGTGTAATTTGCCCTGGTATTGACACTTGGAAGGCATTGATGCGGTGAAACTGTTTTTTGCCAATCTCCCTCTTCTCCTCTCTTAGCCTACAAAATTAATTACTACGTAGATAAGTACATGTGTGGTTCACCTATATTGAAATTACGTTCGATCCATTGCATGTTAGTCGAATACGATTTGCCCGAAATGTTGAACCCAGCCTGATTTCTACAAGTATGTTAACTGCTGTCGAACTACGTTACTTGTGGTTATATTCGGGCCTTAGAACGATTCAAAGAACAAAACATGCATTTTATGCCCTCGCTCTTCTGCTGCTTTTGCCATCATCCTTCAATCGTTCAGTTTTCGTAGCAAGTAGCCAACCCCCTAATTACAGCGCGTCTTTTTAGAATGTCTCAATACTGAATATAACTTTAGATTCGACCTAGTCTTTTGTCTTCCGTTGCGCAGACTCTTCGTATCTCTACATATCCAAATATTGAAAACTGGCTATGAGCCTGTGTCCGCTCGATTCAGGCAACGAGTCGATTTGCAGCTCGGATCTATGCTAACTCCTTAGTACAAAATATACGCGTAAGATGAATTTGGATCCTAGCGTCAGACGATGTTGCAAAATATGATCCTGTCCGAAACTGTTCGGTTTTAACAGGTCAGAGGAAGCATGAAAATGTCAATGAATACTTGCCATGACTGTGGCTATCGACGTTTTCCTTCGTTACCTTGCACAGATTGTCACTGTTCCTTGATCACCAGATTCACTAAATTAAGTGCAAGATAACGATATTTGGAAGGAAGGACGGACTTTTCCAGACGTTCGTAGGGGACGCATATTTGTTCAGGACCACCCGCTATTACAGCCGCTGCTGGTACTGCTCTATGTGGTGGCTATTATACGCAAAGGCACGTTTGCAGACTACGACCTCTTAAGCCGGCGTGCAAACGGCTTTTCGGCCATAAACGACAACTGCTGGCGGAGTTAGTGGTGAACCGAAAGAGGTTCCTACGACAGGAACTGTTTCCGCTGGACGAGCACTGAAGCACCTATCAATGGGTATCGACATCATTCACTCTCTTTTTTCTTATACGCCCACAGCATCTTATACGTGGAGAGCTCGGTCCACTGGCAAGTTTCACTGTTCAAACATTGAACGATGCAGCGTCCGAGCCACATGGAGTGGTCGGTCAGATTCGCTTCCGGCCCTGTTAGCTTCCGGTTTCCATCAACATCTATGAAAGCCTTCCAGGAAGCTCCAATACGAGCGGGGAGCCTGCTGATATTGTGTTGAGTCATGTAAGCAGCTTCATTTATCAATAATATAGAGATGTCGTTGTAGCGATGGTAGGACAAGTAGTGATGTTAAGAAACAGCAGCGTCTTGACCTTGCGATAACGGAGGGAAATTCTCCCTTTCCAGCTATTGAAGTGTTTCACAACTGAAGCAATCTGAAGATGATAGCGAAGCCAGAGAAGTGTCAGTCGAGCGAAATTGAAACAAGAGAACACTTCATTAGAGTGCGTCGTGCTGGAAGCAGAAAAAAGAAAAAGCCTTTCGGACGATTACTACCTGTTCGACGGCGCCTGTTCGATTGGCTTTCGATAAGGACACGCGTCGAGGCGGGAACATACAGTCAACCATAGCAGTGCAGTGTGTATTCAACGAACGCATTTAAGAACGAACATTTCGAAGAAATAAGTGAGCTTCTTTGATTTCTAGAAAGCGGCATCGCTTGAAACGGAGATTTCCGCAGTAAAAATATTTATCGCGGTCGCTGAAAGACTTCGCAGTTTCGCTTTCTTTTGGCTCCAATTTAGGTGAGATTTATACCGAAGAGGACCACGAATTCGAGTCGATCATACATGGATGCAACGGCTCTTGTAGTTTGGTTGGAAAACAGTAGATTGATCTGTTGAAAATATCCATGACAAACATCATCAGAAAAACACATATATGAATGAAGAGGTTAACCTTCAACAAGTTCCCAATTGCAAAAAGGTAAAATTGTATGCACATACACTTTCGAATATAGAACTATTCGCCGGGAGGTAATAGTTGCACGGTTGTTACAGGCCTTAAAAGTTATCGCTTCATGGGTCTTTACAAAGGTGACGCACCGCTACGTAGCACTCACAAAAGATTTGTAGGACCGTAACGCTCCCGACATCAGGCCTCGTGCCAGCACAGCTAAGAGCTTCTAGCGGTAGCTATAGAAACACTAAGTAGTGTTCACTGCCACAGAAAGAAATGCGAAGACTACTACTTCGCTGCTTTCAAAATTCGCGTTTGTATCAACAAACAAGTAACGGAGGCTAGGTGGCAATTAGACTGAGTCTTTTTTAACCGTACGACTTGGAACGAAAGCTGCTCACGTACGTCATTATATTCTACCTAGGCAATGCACGACAGCATCTATCAGTGTGTTCAGTCACCCTGCTGATATCTTGAAGTGAATTCCGTTTGGATTTTTGGTATAGGACACGTTCATGAAATTTCTAAGGAGACCATTTTGAGATTCTCCTTTCAGGATCAACAGACAGCTTTTGATCCGAACGATTTGTAAGACATCCTAAGCCGTATGTATGTATTAGTGTGGTGCGAAGCATTCAGATCTCATGGAAATATTCATCCCATATAAATATTATTAAGTTGTCGCAATGTATTGATCGGTTTCGAGCTAGATGGTACATATCATCTGTAATGTTGGCGTTGCTGTTGTCTTTGGCAGTAATAGATATGTTCTTTATTCAGATTCAAAGTAGTACGCATTGAGGATTTGTGGGTTTTCTGCAAAACTTTTCTAGATTTTGTTATCTCCCATGGCAGAGACACAAGTGCTATCCAGGCCCAGGAAAATATTTGCGGTTTATGGTCAAAAGTGTCATCGGAAAAAATGGCCAAAAATGCTTCTGCTAAGAGCTTCCGGAAGGTTCGATGTGAAAGATGCTTTTCGTACTGGTTGACCAGTTATAGAAGGAGTTGATGAAGCTTTAATATCGTCAAGATGCTAAATATTCTTATATAAACTCTAAGCATATAAACCATCTGAACAAAGCTGACTACAAGAAAATGTATGTTCGATGAATGGATGCCACATGAAAGTACTCGATCGTGTGAAAGTACTAAAAAAGGGGGCACACCTATTTCTGGAGCAGTTGATCATGGGAAATGCTCACATAGGACAATAATAATGTGCACATAAACGTACTGCACGACCCGTGGCGCCATTCAATCTGACGCTATGTTTTCAATCAGATAGGAAAAGAACCGTGCGTAACGCGTGCCCTGGAAAGGCTCTTGATTCGAATCTCAGGTCGTTCGATCATAGCTTGCCTAAAAAACAGAACACGCGTCGTCAAATGCCCAGCCACATACGTACTTAACTATCCGGCAAAAGTTTCGATGGCAATCTGTACTAACGCGTCCACCATATAGCCCGAATCGTGCACCATTATACCATTGTCTGTCGTGATTTCTATAGAAATCTCTTTTAATGATACTAATTTAGTTTCAACGGAGAGATGCTGGTTAGAATTTTTTGCTCAGTAATCGTAGAGGTTTGACACTGATGAGACTATGGCATTAGCGGAAAAATGGTCCATCGGCCAAAAGACACAAACGAAACATTCAATGACGTTTCTTTAAAATATAAAAAATTTTTGCGTTGATTTTGGCTTTAAAGCTGTCCGACAACCGATATTTCTGCTAGCTGCATTATCTTAAGCTTGTGGATAAACTGAGTATCGCTGAACATGTATGAATAATGTAATCTTTGTCACACATGCACAGACAACAACAACACATCCCATTATACCGTTTGTTACATCGAGTTCAACGAGTCTACATGGTATTCCTGCATGAAAAATGGACCTAGTGCAATGATATCGATATAGTGCCCCGTTTCATTTGAGCGTAGCTTTATCGAGTTAGAAAAGCCCTCCCAAAAACTGATTACCGTCCACAAAATTGTTTTTTTGCTTCAAATTATCTTAATTGATAGCATCCAATGTAATTTTTCTATTTGATATTTATTTTAAAGTGAAACGTTTAACTTGCTCACGAATTAACTGCGTCTTTCGGGATGTTTTCCATAACTTTTTGGTTAATGGTTCGCCGAAAAATTGAACACCCTAAATAGTTCTATCCGTTTCAAGATGATCTTTTATCTGATTAACCGTAGGCCGCGTACGTGGATCTAGCTGAAATCCCTTGCGACATCGTCTCTGTACTTTACTATACTTTCATCTCTCTTAAACTAAATTTCCTTTGTTCCAAAATAAAGCCTTGTCGACTCATAATTGTCAGTGGAAAAGAAGCAACAATCAAGTATATACATTTCTTTGGAACACCCTGTAGCTAGTAGAGGCCTATAACGGCAGGCATGAGTATCCGGTCATTTCGTTCAGTCGAGCTTATGAGAACAGAATTTATTGGGGTAGGACGACAAATTAAAAACAAACCTGAATTTACACTAATGAATAACTGTTATTCTACTAAATTTGTTGCCGTATACAATAAAAGGTAAGTGATGCAAACCTTAAATTACTTATTATCAAAAAATAAATGAGACTAGCTAGAGTAAAAACTATATATCTGTGAGTATACCAATAACGATAGCGATTACTGGAAAATACGCTCAAACTGTTATTAACAGTACACTTAACTACGGTTAATTATCGTTAAATAAATGCGGTAATTGCGAAATCAAATTACCTAGATCAAATACTTAGCTGGAATCCCAATATGTAAAAATTGAACGTTCTACAGTGTAGAATCTTGGAGTTTGCATATGTTGGTTGCCCCTGAGGTGCTTTTGGATTACACAGCTAACCAGGATGACACTTCCTGATATCGGGTGAAGACGTTTGAGAATTAGAGTCATAGGTCCACAATATCAGACTTAGAGAAATAAATGTCCCTAAACGATTGATCAGCCCGATAGACAATTCAGAGTATGTTTTCAATTCTAAGCATATACGAAGACGCCGCACTTGAGCCTGATTACATTTGCTAATAAAAACATTATACGATAATTTTATTTACATGTTCGATCAATATCAACATTGTCTAGCTAGAAATGTCGGTTTCCAATGATGTACACAGTGGCAGACATCTTTCTATTTTGAACACATTACGATCTTCGGAAGCTCGCAACGCATGCGCCAATTGACTAAGACGATCAATGAGTTCTGTAATAACGCTGCCTTCTCCTTGACACCTATAACTTTACGTAGACTCTAACGGTTTGATTGCAACTCACAGCTTTCGACTTGGCCTGGCTTACCTTGGACACAAAAAAGACACGCACTTGCATTATAGTGTCGAACAAGTTGTTCCGGACAGGGGAGTTGTTAGGCGTCATAGCTTGTAGCGTAACGTGCATTCGACTCCAGTACGTATTAGTCGATGTATGTAGCAGAGCTGAAGCTGCTAATTTCTAGAAATGAAGAAAATTTGGGGGGATTATTGGCATGGCGCATGAATAATACCTAGCAAACAGGAAAAAAGAAAGGAGGTTAAGCGATTTAAAAAATGGACGTCTTTATTGATCTTAGCACGATATCTTTAACTGGACAACAGTCGAGGTGGCATCAGCTGTCAAGCCTACGGATATAATCAAGCAATATGTGTATGGAATTAAATATATTTCTAGAGACCAATAATCTTCAAAGTTGATGGGCTTTATAACTCGATCTAATGCTCCTTAGTGCATCCTAAATAGGCAACAAAATTAACGAGCTCTACTTATGTCATGGTTTCTAGTTTTCCGTTAGGGTATCTTAGAGTTGACAATTGATACCTCTTAAGCTACCATTTTTTTTCCCTCAAGAAAAATTTATTTTTGATAGAATCGCTGATGTTTCCTAATTGCGAGAGTTTTTGGTTACGCGGCCGAGGAAATTCCACGGCTGGAATACTGTGAGTTGAGCTGATAGACTACGAAGGCAAATCGAAGAATTGCCGCAGACTCTATCATTATTAATATTTAATATTCAGTAAAAGACGCCCTGACGTAGGATGCCAATGCTAATGTCGATAGTAGCCTTGATCAATGGCTGCCTGATATCGAAGTCCTGTTAAAACAATTTGTGACAGGCCATCTTTTTTTGAACCGACACTAGCTCTTCGAAAAATTATTGAGAAAACAATACCTTTAGAGCGATTTGGCATGTTGGTCAGGTGAATGAAGTGGGTCTATAAGAACGAATCACGATCTCTTTAGTATCGCAAGACACTTGTTCCTACTTTTAGATAAAAGCTGACTAACTTCTATCAAAAACAGGCAAACTGTAAAGTTGTTAGCACAGACCGAGTTGCTTGAAGCACCACAGTTTATTATTACAAAATAGAAGTTAAAATAAGTCGCGGCTTCGCAGATCTTTGTGTGAAAAGCGGATAGGACGTGGCCACTAACGATGTTATCACATCTGGAATCAGCTCCTGCTACGCGATCACCTGATGATAATCCTAAATGCATCGTTTCGAACAGTCGATTTGATGAAGGCGCGTCAACACTGCTCCACATTAGCCACGCATGTCTGCCTGGCTTGGTAGCACCGTATCGATAACGAGGACAAGAGTTCTGTATTTTTCCACCACACCGATGTCGACAAAAGCTACTGCGGTTTTTTGACCCACTGAACATTTCGTATATCGGGTCAACACGACTGCCTGAATAGAAGAATACCCTTAAATAAGCAACCTCTATGTTACTTCAACGTCTGAAAAAGCGTTCCGCAGAAAGATGATACGTTGTCAATTTAAAATACACCCTTAACACAAACAGAAGGTGGCACTCAACAAAAATAAGAGATACCGTACATCATCTAGGTATGGGGAACATTCTGTTACATGTTTATTGCGACTTGAAAGTCTGAGCTCGGTGTTTTTGTCGGTAGGTTGCCTCTTAGCCGTCTTTTGTTTTCGGTACCGTCGTGGCGGAAACGGCTGTCGAAAAACCTAAGGGGACTAAGGGTTGAACGATTTCAAATAGGTATAAAATACTGAGTCGCAACGTACCTAGACAACAACACGAAGTATCTCTATTGCAGTGTAAAAGTATAGAGATATAAGTATAGTAGCCTAAGAAAATACAATATATATATATATATTGTTATGTAAACAAAACGAGAAGTTACAACACGTGACGGCTAGTTAATTGGTGCGCAAGTGCGGGTGAACTCATATGATAGCTGAATAATAACTACAGTTATTATTTCGTTACGATAATAACTGCTCGTGCCATTTTCTTATTTAAGCACATCTTTTTAACTTCAGATATTCAGTGTACTTTCCTTAGTGGCTCTATTTTTTTGAAATGTTTTTTTTCGCCGGACAGCAGGTTTCCTAAAGGGTGCTTCTTAAAAAGGCCAGCTTTGGCGGTTGAAAGTAACGGAGGCACTTTTCTAAAATCTATAGTTCTAGATATACGGTATCAAGGCACAATAATTATAACGCAGTTGAATTATCGTTGACAAAGCCGAGAAGGGGCCTCGAGTCGGTGGCGAGCCAACGGGACGCCAAACAGACGTGTCGTCAAACTAATTCCAACTAATAATCCGCTGATTTAAAAAAGACCGCTAAATACTAGAAGTAAAGCGATAAACACATCGTTTGTTGTTGCTGTTGTTGATTAACATACATCGACAAATCTACTTAGGCAATGGCGGCTTGGAGACTGGCCGTTTGTATTCAAAGAATCTCCACACAATTTGAACGCCATAAGCATATAGGAAATTGTCCTGCCATATACCCTGAAATGAGTTTATTGGCGTTTATATGAGTCGAGCGAGTAACGATTGCAAGTATTGTACTTTAGATGCGGCACTTCAATTGAAAAACTGTCAGCGAATGATTTCCCTCCATTTCGAAATAAGGATTTCATAGATTCTCGCAGTACTTAGGATTAGGAAGCAAAGAGATTGCATCACAGGCGAGACCGCGCATCGTCTAAAAGTCAAGCTCGCTAATATTGATATGTTTAAGGCATTATGATCCTATTAAACAGCACTTGGTGGGCAGAAACTATTGAGCCCATAACATTCATAGAAATTAACCAAAACGAGTTGACCCTTAGAAGGGTAATAGTAATATTACCTATTCTAGTAACAGCGAGTCAATTTTTTGTCTGGCTGAAAATGGTCTTCTGGCGTCTTTTTCCATAACGTCGTTCGTAAGCTTCTTCTAAGGCTCTCCCCGTGTCCCCGTGATAGCTTTGCAGGTAACGTATTTGCCTGATAATCACAGGACTAAGTTGTAGCTTAAATTTGGACCCGGGTATAGAAAGAGTTTGTTTTGCGGCGGGAGCCAGCCAGCCAGCCAGCCAGCCGTCTGTCTGATAGAACGTTCAACGGCGATATTAAACGTAACGCTTGAAATATAGAGAACTCCTCCCCGCACATTAGCCCATGGCATCTTTTCAATCTCGTCGTGATTTAGAGCAGAAATGATTCAGACAAGCTGGCCTAAGGTCATTCATAACAACATTGTAACTCCTACCTAAATATAGCGTTATTCGGGACAGCATTTACATCACTCAAAATCTATTTCCCTTTGCAACAATTTTGCCCTATACGTTTATATATACACAGGTAGATCATCGGTAACGTTATTGTTGTTACAATGGCGGGCACCGTGTATTTACGCTGCCTATCCATGCGTTAGGCAGC